>NC_081243.1:666986-966986 GCF_902713425.1 Acipenser ruthenus | reverse complement strand
TAGTTTTAAATGAAGACAAAAAGCTAGTTTGTAGAAATTGAAGAATTAACAGAAACAAAAATGTAATAAAATTGCTATGTAACGTAATAATTAAAAAAAAAGGTGAAAGCGTCTCCAGAATTCGGTTTAATCTTTTGGAATGTGAGGCGTTATGAGAAATCGCTGCGTTGCGAGGAGGAGGTGATTTCTAATTCAAATCTACTGTTTCTTTCTTCGCAGTTAACAACCTGGTATTTGAGAAACAAGAAATTGTGAAAACAACTTGAGGATAAAGACACTTTTACACAAGAGGACTGTCTGCGGAACCGAACCCTTGTATAAAGGCAAAAAAAACCAAAACAAACTATATCTTGTAGAACACGCATGGATTCCGGTAAAGCATAGGGAAGCATTGTAAAGCACAGAGAGGTCTGGTAAAGCATAGGGAAGCATTGTAAAGCACAGAGAGGTCTGGTAAAGCATAGGGAAGCATTGTAAAGCACAAGGAGGTGTGGTAAAGCATAGGGAAGCATTGTAAAGCACAGAGGTCTGGTAAAGCATAGGGAAGCATTGTAAAGCACAGAGAGGTCTGGTAAAGCATAGGGAAGCATTGTAAAGCACAGAGAGGTGTGGTAAAGCATAGGGAAGCATTGTAAAGCACAGAGAGGTGTGGTAAAGCATAGGGAAGCATTGTAAAGCACAGAGAGGTATGGTAAAGCATAGGGAAGCATTGTAAAGCACAGAGAGGTATGGTAAAGCATAGGGAAGCATTGTAAAGCACAGAGAGGTCTGGTAAAGCATAGGGAAGCATTGTAAAGCACAGAGAGGTCTGGTAAAGCATAGGGAAGCATTGTAAAGCACAGAGAGGTGTGGTAAAGCATAGGGAAGCATTGTAAAGCACAGAGAGGTCTGGTAAAGCATAGGGAAGCATTGTAAAGCACAGAGAGGACTGGTAAAGCATAGGGAAGCATTGTAAAGCACAGAGAGGTCTGGTAAAGCATAGGGAAGCATTGTAAAGCACAGAGAGGTCTGGTAAAGCATAGGGAAGCATTGTAAAGCACAGAGAGGTCTGGTAAAGCATAGGGAAGCATTGTAAAGCACAGAGAGGTGTGGTAAAGCATAGGGAAGCATTGTAAAGCACAGAGAGGTGTGGTAAAGCATAGGGAAGCATTGTAAAGCACAGAGAGGTGTGGTAAAGCATAGGGAAGCATTGTAAAGCACAGAGAGGTGTGGTAAAGCATAGGGAAGCATTGTAAAGCACAGAGAGGTATGGTAAAGCATAGGGAAGCATTGTAAAGCACAGAGAGGTCTGGTAAAGCATAGGGAAGCATTGTAAAGCACAGAGAGGTCTGGTAAAGCATAGGGAAGCATTGTAAAGCACAGAGAGGTGTGGTAAAGCATAGGGAAGCATTGTAAAGCACAGAGAGGTCTGGTAAAGCATAGGGAAGCATTGTAAAGCACAGAGAGGACTGGTAAAGCATAGGGAAGCATTGTAAAGCACAGAGAGGTCTGGTAAAGCATAGGGAAGCATTGTAAAGCACAGAGAGGTCTGGTAAAGCATAGGGAAGCATTGTAAAGCACAGAGAGGTCTGGTAAAGCATAGGGAAGCATTGTAAAGCACAGAGAGGTCTGGTAAAGCATAGGGAAGCATTGTAAAGCACAGAGAGGTCTGGTAAAGCATAGGGAAGCATTGTAAAGCACAGAGAGGACTGGTAAAGCATAGGGAAGCATTGTAAAGCACAGAGAGGTCTGGTAAAGCATAGGGAAGCATTGTAAAGCACAGAGAGGTCTGGTAAAGCATAGGGAAGCATTGTAAAGCACAGAGAGGTCTGGTAAAGCATAGGGAAGCATTGTAAAGCACAGAGAGGTCTGGTAAAGCATAGGGAAGCATTGTAAAGCACAGAGAGGTCTGGTAAAGCATAGGGGAGCATTGTAAAGCACAGAGAGGTCTGGTAAAGCATAGGGAAGCATTGTAAAGCACAGAGGGGTGTGGTAAAGCATAGGGAAGCATTGTAAAGCACAGAGAGGTCTGGTAAAGCATAGGGAAGCATTGTAAAGCACAGAGAGGTGTGGTAAAGCATAGGGAAGCATTGTAAAACACAGAGAGGTCTGGTAAAGCATAGGGAAGCATTGTAAAGCACAGAGAGGTCTGGTAAAGCATAGGGAAGCATTGTAAAGCTCCTTGTAAATATCCTTCCGTAAATCAGGCAGTGTCTTGAGATTATTAAGCAACACCAAAGGTAACTTGATCTGCAGACCACTAGATGGCGCTGGCTCTTACGGCTATCGGAACTGTGGAGCATCTCATCATCTGAACACGTGCCGTTGGGAATCACATTGCAACGTCACAGGATTCCTAGGTCGTGTAGCAATCCAGGGCGCTGGACTCTTGACCGGAGGGTCGTGGGTTCAATCCCAGGTGGGGGGACACTGTTGCTGTACCCTTGAGCAAGGTACTTTACCTAGATTGCTCCAGTAAAAACCTAACTGTATAAATAATGTAATTGTATGTAAAAATAATGTGATATCTTGTAACAATTGTAAGTCGCCCTGGATAAGGGCGTCTGCTAAGAAATAATTAATAATAATATATATTGTCTGTGTATTCTTTAACTCAGTGCAAACGCTAGCTTGCAGATAGTTAGTGATAAGGACACACTCTCTATCTGGGTTTGATATATGGAGGTGATCTATGTTTTTCAATCTCTTTCAGCAATATATATCTTATTAGCAGTGTTTGTGGGTCAAATGCATGGATCGTGAGTCATCGCAACTGGTTTTAAAGATATATGGAGATATGTGGCACCACCACATCCCTCATGTCAGCAGAGAAACATCAGAATGGAAAAGTTGACAAACCCGCATATATCAACTGCATGTGCATAATATAACAGAGAATAAGGATTGGCAATCTTAGTAAATTGGAAGGCATTTGGTAACTTTATTTGCCTGTTTCATATTTTCGGCTGTTCTCTAAGTCTAATAAAGCATTAGTTATTAAACTGACCAATTATTGCAGTAGTGGTTAGGGCTCTGGACTCTTGACCGGAGGGTCGTGGGTTCAATCCCAGGTGGGGGACACTGCTGTTGTACCCTTGAGCAAGGTACTTTACCTAGATTGCTCCAGTAAAAACCCAACTGTATAAATGGGTAATTGTATGTAAAAAATAATGTGAGATCTTGTAACAATTGTAAGTCACCCTGGATAAGGGTGTCTGCTAAGAAATAAATAATAATAATCATTGAGCAAATTATTCTGAGTTTATTTCTGAGAATCACGTCAGTGAGCCAGTTACCAATAGGATTTGACAAAGAATGTGACAATAGACAAGTAAAAAATAATCAACTTTATATAGCGCCTTTCATGGCAGACCAACATCACAAAGCGCTTTACGTGATACGAGACTAGGGTGTGTGAACTATGCATCAGCTGCAGAGTCACTTACAACAACGTCTCACCCGAAGGGCAGAGCACAAGGAGGTGAAGGGGCTCAGGGTCACTCAGTGAATTAGTGGCTGAGGTGGGATTTGAACCGGGGACCTCCTGGTTACAAGCCCGTTTCTTTAACCACTGGACCACACAGCCTCCTGTAAGTTCTCCATTCTAAGTTCTAAGTTCTGCAAATATGGATAGCAGTCCCATTAGAGGGGAAAAACACCATTAAATATATTTTTTGGCAGCTGCTTGCTGGCAAAATTGCCATAGACGTTTTCCCTTTCGTTATGCCTGTTTTCTGTGCAGCATTAGTAAGAGAAAGCAGAGTGTAATGAACTTCAGATTACAGCTGTATGACTGCTAATAATTTAAAGAGCTGGATAGAATGACGTTGCCATCTTGCCAGAGGAACCAAAAAAAAAAAAGTTAAACCAGAAAAATGAAGAAGTTTAAAGACTGCAATCAGCATTTACACCAGAAAACAGACACACGAGCTGCAGAGAAGTGACTTCCTGTTCTGAGAAGCAGTTTTTTTTTTTAAAAGAACAAGCCACACGGAAGTGTTGAAGGATTCTGTCTGCCTGACACTTGTTTGCTTTGTTTTGGTGGGGGGGGGTCTTTTGAATTCTCTCTGTGGATTTTTAAGGGTTTTTTTTGGGGGGGTTGTTCAAGCATGAGCAGAGGTTCGAAGGGATCCAAAGCGCAGGAGAACTGGTCCAGTTCTCTGCTTAGCAACCAAGAAAATGAGAAGCTTTTGGAGCTGCTGGGACGCAAATGTGTGGTGAGTCGACCCGATCTCGTCCGTTTCCTTTTAGGGGTACCCAGTTTCCAGAATAAAAAAACACTGCGTGTAATAGCAATGTGATAATTTAAAAAGGTTAGCATCGATGTGGATGTATAGCAGACCAGGACGATTCATGCTTCTCTATCTCTTGTCATCTGACCAAAACCTGTTAAATGTACAAAAACTACAGGTTAGAAATATGAGCTCAGCCATTGCCATTTAAACATGTATAAATATACAGCTCTCCACATATATCAAACAACTAAGCGAGGTATGCATGGATTCTGGTAAAGCATAGGGAAGCATTGTAAAGCACAGAGAGGTCTGGTAAAGCATAGGGAAGCATTGTAAAGCACAGAGAGGTCTGGTAAAGCATAGGGAAGCATTGTAAAGCACAGAGAGGTCTGCTAAAGCATAGGGAAGCATTGTAAAGCACAGAGAGGTCTGGTAAAGCATAGGGAAGCATTGTAAAGCACAGAGAGGTCTGGTAAAGCATAGGGAAGCGTTGTAAAGCACAGAGAGGTCTGCTAAAGCATAGGGAAGCATTGTAAAGCACAGAGAGGTCTGGTAAAGCATAGGGAAGCATTGTAAAGCACAGAGAGGTGTGGTAAAGCATAGGGAAGCATTGTAAAGCACAGAGAGGTCTAGTAAAGCTTAGGGAAGCATTGTAAAGCACAGAGAGGTCTGGTAAAGCATAGGGAAGCATTGTAAAGCACAGAGAGGTCTGGTAAAGCATAGGGAAGCATTGTAAAGCACAGAGAGGTCTGGTAAAGCATAGGGAAGCATTGTAAAGCACAGAGAGGTCTGGTAAAGCATATTAAAAAACAAACCATGGTAAATTATGATCAATGGATGTGAAAAGCCTGGGAAAACTGTAAAAATACTGTGCAGATTTACAGTGGCAAACCTTTTTATAAGGGCTGAAATTATATTTTCACTGACCCCTTCTGTCACATTTCCATGTTTACTCATATCTTAAGAACTTATTCCTCATACAGTAAATCATTTTAATATACTTTATATATAGATTTAATATAGATTTATATAATGGTATCCTGCTTCTGCAAACTTCCTTAAAAACGACACTGCTAATTAATATTCTCTGCTACCGTATTAAGCAAATACAATTGATATATGTTCTTTTTCTATTTTTACACGGGGAAGGTGGTCGCGGTGTCACGTGTCAGCCATTTTCCTATATATCTTTAAAACCAGCAGCGATGGCGACACATGGTATAAACATTATTTAGCATTTGACATTATTAGAATCTTAAAATGCACGGGGTGTGTGTCCATACGTTTTTATTTTATTTGTGAGTCATTTAGCAGACGCTTTTATCCAAAGCGACTTTTACAGAGGCTGGGGGGGGGGGGGGGGGGGGGGGTAACTGCGCATCAAATGCTGCTGCTGCTGCTGCTGCAGAGTCACTTCCAACAGGACCTCGTTTGTTTTACGTCTCACCCGAAGGACGGAGCACAAGGAGGTTCAGTGACTTGCTCAGGGTCACGCACACACAGGGAGTCAGTGCCTGAGCCGGGTTTGAACTAAGTGGTGCAACATTTTTGACACCTCAGACCAGCTCTTAGTACCTTCGAGAAGTGTGACAGGAAGCAGAACAAAGCCACTTCCTCCTCATCTATTCCGAGGCGCCGCTGTGTGAGTGTACGCGGCTGCAGCCAGGGCTGAGCTGTGCGACCGACTTCTGTCTTTTCAAACTGCGAGGAATTCATTGCGGATGGCAGTTCAGTCTGTTTGAATTTAGTGCTAAAGCTACACAGAGAAAGAACCACTGCAGTGGTATTGCAATATCGTACAAAGCTTAGTAAAAAGCACAGCAAAGTGTAATAAAGCACAGTGAAAGCATGGTAAAGCATAGCATTGTAAAGCACAGAGAGGTCTGGTAAAGCATGTAAAGCTGTGTTAAGAAGAGTCTCCTTCCCTCTGTCCTTAAGTCAATCTCCACTTGTCCTCCTGTTATGTTATGTGAAACAATTATTTCACACATTTTCAGCTGCTTCTCACCCAAACTACAGTAAGAAACGTCCCTTCACACAACGTATTCTACAATACATTGAACGGAGTTCTGCAAAAGTGTGTGCTACATTTGGCAGGTGTTTTCTTTTACTTCTTTATTTTTGGTCCAGGTTTTACGCATAGTTGAACAGCGTGACGATTAATAGCAATAACAGTAATAATAATAATAACCTGAACTGAAACACGAAGAACAGGAGATGACTGTGTAATAGAAAGAAGAGTCAATTCGAGTTTTGCTAAATAGGAAGGAATGTGTTCTGTTCTGCTTTTGTGGTGTCACGCAGCAGCTGTTTTTGCTTGGCTCCGCTGAACAAACTGCAGTCATGTGCTCCTATCTCTGTGCTCAGCCTGCAAACTGCAAACGCACAGCTGCCCTCCAGAAGTAAATTCAGAAAAACATTCTAAACATAAACTTCTAGTAGGGTTCTGACTAGCGCTCCAAAGTGCTACAAAGGTCTGAGTAATTTCGATAAATACTTTAATGGACCCCATCCAAAAAAGAGCCTTCCATTTGAACTGCAGTGTTACTTTGAACTGCTGTACAAAAACTTAGCATTAAAATAAAATCAGAAACGCCAGCTATTGTTCTTCAATACGACTTTGAAGATAAGCACAGAAACAGTACTTTCGTTTCAACATTACATTCAGTGAACAGTTTTACTTGTTTCCTAGTAACTGGTAAAGGCATGGCCGCGTGGGGTGCAGGTTGAGTCCTACAGTTAAAGCATGGTAAAGCATAGGGAAGCATTGTAAAGCACAGAGAGGTCTGGTAAAGCATAGGGAAGCATTGTAAAGCACAGAGAGGTCTGGTAAAGCATAGGGAAGCATTGTAAAGCACAGAGAGGTCTGGTAAAGCATAGGGAAGCATTGTAAAGCACAGAGAGGTCTGGTAAAGCACAGACAAGCATTGTAAAGCACAGAGAGGTCTGGTAAAGCATAGGGAAGCATTGTAAAGCACAGAGAGGTCTGGTAAAGCATAGGGAAGCATTGTAAAGCACAGAGAGGTCTGGTAAAGCATAGGGAAGCATTGTAAAGCACAGAGAGGGATGGTAGATCATAGGGAAGCATTGTAAAGCACAGAGAGGTCTGGTAAAGCATAGGGAAGCATTGTAAAGCACAGAGAGGTCTGGTAAAGCATAGGGAAGCATTGCAAAGCACAGAGAGGTCTGGTAAAGCACAGGGAAGCATTGTGAAGAATAGCAAAGTATATTAGTAAACATGGCAAACCAGGGTAAACTACGGCAAATCCGCAGCAGAAGCAGGGCCAAAGCATGAGGGACAATTGAAACAATTCCATGCTTTTTGGTTTTATAAGGAAGGCTATGCATGAGACAGGGGCTGGTTGCACAGTGTGTGTCACACGTGTGTGTGTTTGTTTTCCAGAGTCTCGTCTCCACGGTGGTTCAGCTCTGCATGGCCCTGCCTAACAGCAGGGATTGCTGGAGCCGACAGCATTGCGGAGTCGTGTGTTTTGTGAAGGACAACCCCAAGAGGTCTTTCTTCATCAGGCTGTACGATCTCAAGGTAACTTCCAGGGTGATCCAACGCAACCCCTCAGTGTAACTGTGGTGTTTAAGAACTGCGCTAAGCTGCTGTTTCCTTTTTTTCAGGAGGGGATATTGATCTGGGAACAGGAGCTGTATAATCAATTTGAATATTGCGTACAATCTCCATTCTTCCACACTTTCGCTGGAGACGTGAGTGTTGACTCGGTGCCTTTTCCCTTGTGATGCAGAGTCACGGGGCGTTTATAATGAATTGTTGTGTAAAACTTGATTGTCTTAAAGTTATGACACAATTGATATGACAGTAGACACTGTAACAGATTGCATTTCACCAGTGTAGATTCTTACAGATTTATTATATATGTATTCTGTTAGATTTGCAGGTTCATACACAGGTCACAGATATCTGTAGATGTCTGGTTTGGCTCTCTATCTATCATCCATTACCAGATCTCAATCAAGCTAAGAGTTTTAAAAAGCCCCCAGGACACAGAAACGATACACCAAATTATTCTAAACATGAGTTAATAAGAACATAAGAACATAAGAAAGTTTACAAACGAGAGGAGGCCCCATTCGGCCCATCTTGCTCGTTTGGATGTTAGTAGCTGATTGATCCCAGAATCTCATCAAGCAGCTTCTTGAAGGATCCCAGGGTGTCAGCTTCAACAACATTACAGGAGAATTGGTTCCAGACCCTCACAATTCTCTGTGTAAAAAAGTGCCTCCTATTTTCTGTTCTGAATGCCCCTTTATCTAATCTCCATTTGTGACCCCCTGATCCTTGTTAATCTGTGATATTTCAGACAGACTTTGCAGTTTAAATAAATGGTCACAGATTTTGGCTGATTTTGGGTTTCCCCCCATCTCTTCTGTCAAAGGACTGCCAGATAGGGCTGAACTTCGCCAACGAGGACGAGGCAGAGTCTTTCAGGGAGAACGTGGTACAGAAGATTAACCAACGATTGAACAGACAAGGTAAGTGGAAGACCTCTCTATCTGTCCGAGAAAGACACTGAAGACTGAGAGTCTTAATCACGCAGCTTTGAGATGCAAGCCATCGATGGACGAGCGTTCAGAACATATACAGCTCAAGAAAGGTAACGTTAGGCAGCGAAACCAGGGCAGTTAAACAGAGAGCATGACCCTCTCCTTTTTTTATTGCAGAAAAAAGGCAGAACCTCCCTTCTCCCCCTGTTTCTGCCGATGGTGAGTTCATCCCTTGCTTCCCCTCATCTTTTCCCAGTACTCACACACTCACTCCATCCAATCTCAACTTTTTAGACTCTTCAACTTAAACCAACAGCCACCACTTTATTATTTAGGACAGTGTTCAAATGGGGTTTTATAGTATCTGTGTGTTGTTCAGCAGATATCTGACACATTATAATTTTTTTTCTGTTGGTCTCTCTAGACAGAAGAGGTGGACTACCCCCTCTCCCGCCTCCAAATGGTGAGTCTTTCAATAAATCTTAGCTTCGATTCTGATATTTCTTTTTAATAGTGAACAATCACGATGTGGGCTGTTTTCTCATGTTCTCTTACCGTGAAAGCATTAAGAAAGACTTTGAGTCATATGGGCAGCAGTGTGGAGTAGTGGTTAGGGCTGTGGACTCTTGACCGGAGGATCGTGGGTTCAATCCCAGGTGGGGGGACACTGCTGCTGTACCCTTGAGCAAGATACTTTACCTAGATTGCTCCAGTAAAAACCCAACTGTATAAATGGGTAATTGTATGTAAAAATAAAGTGATATCTTGTAACAATTGTAAGTCGCCCTGGATGAGGGCGTCTGCTAAGAAATAAATCGTTTCAACCCTGATATGAAGCTATCCTGCATTTGCATCTTCCATATGTCCCCCATATGCATGAAGACTAGAAGAAAGTTTTCTTGTAGTCAAAATCTCTCTCTCTCTCTCTCTCTCTCTTGCTCCCCTCTCCCCAGCTACCCGGTCCCCTGCCTCGATCCCGATGGCCACCGTTGATATCCAGAACACCGACATCGCGAAGTCCCGTAACCGGTCAGCCTCGACCCCGGCCCCCGCCTCGCTGCCACTCGAGAAGGGCAAGAAAAACAAAAAAAAGTCGGGCAAGAAATCCAAGCTGAGCAAGGCTGACATCGGAGCGCCCAGCAGCTTTGTGTGAGTTCCACTAGGGGGCGACTGTGTCTCCCCCGAGTTTATACATGGCGACCAATAACGTACCAATAAAATAATTAAAATCCATTAAAAAGTGTCTTTGTGACTGCAGAGTACGCGACTTGATTTACAGTACTCGTGAAAGTTGGCCTTAAAGGGATACTTTGGGTTTGCTGAGTAATTCCCTTTAAGACATTATATTAAACAAAGCCTATTAACTACAACTAGCAAACCTGTCCTTCCCTCGCTTATACAATCGAGTGCCACATGATGGCAGTTAACTTGAGGGATTTAAAAGGTGATGGAACGAGAATTCAAATACAGCAAAGACCCGGAGAAGAAGACTTCTGGTTGAAACGTTTGCCGTTGAATTTATGAAGTTTCTTTTAGTGTTTCTATTGAAGACACTGAGAGAGACTTCTAGTGGAAACGTTTGTCATTGAATTTATGAAGTTTCTTGTAGTGTTTCTATTGAAGATGCTGAGAGAGACTTCTAGTGGAAACGTTTGCCGTTGAATTTATGAAGTTTCTTTTAGTGTTTCTATTGAAGACACTGAGAGAGACTTCTAGTGGAAACGTTTGTCATTGAATTTATGAAGTTTCTTGTAGTGTTTCTATTGAAGACACTGAGAAAGACTTCTAGTGGAAACGTTTGCCGTTGAATTTATGAAGTTTCTTTCAGTGTTTCTATTGAAGACGCTGAGAAAGACTTCTAGTGGAAACGTTTGCCGTTGAATTTATGAAGTTTCTTTCAGTGTTTCTATTGAAGACGCTGAGAGAGACTTCTAGTGGAAACGTTTGCCATTGAATTTATGAAGTTTCTTTTTAGTATTTTTTAAATTCAGTCGTTCTGTCTGTTTTAGTAGTTAGGGATGATAAGTTATGACAGCTGTAGACACACTCTCTTTTTTTCCCTTTTTTTCAGGCATGTATCTCATGTTGGTTGGGACCCCAATACTGGATTTGATGTAAGTTAGCGTTAAGCCACCTAAATGTTAACCCCCAATATCTGTACATGAATAACTTTGACCCTGTTCGATGGATTTGCACAAAAATGTCCGGATAGTGAAACAAATATTATTATTATTATTATTATTATTATTATTATTATTATTATTATTATTATTATTATTCACTCTCCAGCACAAAAACGGTTTGTGGGGTTCTGAGCATGCTCAGTACAGCTCTTCGGGTTAGATGTTGAGCATGAATGTAGACCACGTTACTGGATCCTCTATTGCACAGCTAACATATCATTGGAGCTTCCTGTACCCTAACTTGTTGCATCCTAGTTCATGTTGTATTGTCGTGGTATTATTTGCACCTGGAAACGACACTGTATTTAAATATTAAGGCTTGCATTTTGACCCTGTGCTGCCCTGTGACACCTGTGTAAGCCTGCCTGGGATAAAGGGGTCTGCCTAATAAGAGAGAATAAGCAGAGCCTGTGCTTGATTTGTAGGTTAACAACATGGACCCCGATCTGAAGTCTCTCTTCTCCAAAGCTGGGATCAGCGATGCCCAGCTGGCGGACGCAGAGACCTCGAAACTGATCCACGATTTCATTGAGCAGTCAGGGGGGCTGGAGGCTGTCAAGGAGGAGATGAGGAGACAAGGTAACGGGAGAGCTTTCTTCTCTTCTGGGCTCGTCCTCCTGGGGAATTCAAGTTGCTCTGTTAGTTTAGTTCACTTTTATTTTAATGAGGAGGTCAGCTTGGGTGTGCAGATTGGGCTCTGGTATTGAGATGCTAATTCTCTCCCCTTCTCTGTTCCAGAACCTTACCCACCTCCCCCTCCTTCCCGCAGTGGCCCTCTACCCCCGATCCCCTCTCCCGCCCCCCCTCCCTCCCGAGGCAGATCCGGACCCCTCCCCCCTGTCCCAGGACAGCCCCAACGCGGACCCCCTCCCCCGAGAAGCCCTGCCGCCCCTCCCAACAGGAACACCCTGCCTCCACCACCACCACCCAGCTCCAGGGGGGGTGCGCTCCCCCCTCCCCCCCCCCTCCGCTCAGCACCCCTTCCCTCCTCCCCCTCCCCCTCCCTCCGTTCACCACCCCTCACCCCCTGCCCCTCCTCCAGCAGGCGGATCAGCTCCTCCCCCTCCCCCTCCACCCCCTCCCCCTCCCCCAACTCCCTCCCTGGGGCTTCCTCCCCCTCCTCACACCGGACTCTCCACCCGTCCAGCCCCCCCACCGTCGACAGGAGGACGAGGCGCCCTATTGGATCAGATCGTTATGGGCAAGAAGCTGAAAAGCGTGAGTCTGAAATCACATTTTAACCCCAACGGAGCCAAAAAACCCTCAATCTAACCCCACTGTGTGCTGAAGTCTGGCGTCCGGAAACCATAATAGTCGTATTATTATTATTATTATTTATTTCTTAGCAGACGCCCTTATCCAGGGCGACTTACAATCGTAAGCAAATACATTTCAAGTGTTACAATACAAGTAATACAATAAGAGCAAGAAATACAATAACTTTTGTTCAAGCAAAGTACAAGTGTGACAAACCACAATTCAATAATACAGCAGATAATAGTGATAGTTACATCAGGATATGATTAAATAGTGATAGTTACATCAGGATATGATTAAATACAAAGTACTACAGGTTAAACACTTGGCAGATTACAGTATTCTGAAGTACAGGATTAAATGCAGTAAAATAGGGGGCAGATAAGAGCAAAATAAAGCACATTTACATGAAGGGTGATAGTGTCCCAGGATACAAACAGAGGAGTTCTACAGGTGCTGTTTGAAGAGGTGAGTCTTAAGGAGGCGCCGGAATGTGGTCAGGGACTGGGCAGTCCTGACATCTTTAGGAAGGTCATTCCACCACTGCGGAGCAAGGGTGGAGAAGGAGCGGGCTGTATTCAGTACAGTAGTATTTCATGTTAGATTTCGAAATGTCACCTTTTTTAATTTGTGGTCAGTTTTCCCGTGAAGCATATGGAAAAACGAAGGCGCTGGTGTGTAATTCAATATGGTAACATTATTCAGCAGGTTTCAGTCCGCTTTATGAAGCAAAATTAGGGGGGGGGGGGCAAAACATTTGGCCATAGTTTTTTTTCGAGGTGATGCTAAACTTTCTACTGTCGAGTGAGTTGAATGTCTAATGCCGTGTGTGTTTGTGTCTCAGGTACCCGACAGGACAGACGCTGCTCCCCCCGCTCAGGCTGAGAGCAGTGAAGGGCTGGTGGGGGCGCTAATGATGGTGATGCAGAAGAGAAGCAAAGTCATCCACTCCTCAGGTGAGCGCAGGAGCTTCCTGCTGTGGTCCTGTTGCTCCCAGATTTGCGTACAGGTGTCACAGAACACCACAACTAATTCCACGCCTAAACATTGTAAAGCATCGGCAAGCATTGTAAAGCACAGAGAGGTCTGGTAAAGCATAGGCAAGCATTGTAAAGCACAGAGAGGTCTGGTAAAGCATAGGCAAGCATTGTAAAGCACAGAGAGGTATGGTAAAGCATAGGCAAGCATTGTAAAGCACAGAGAGGTCTGGTAAAGCATAGGGAAGCATTGTAAAGCACAGAGAGGTCTGGTAAAGCATAGGGAAGCATTGTAAAGCACAGAGAGGTCTGGTAAAGCATAGGGAAGCATTGTAAAGCACAGAGAGGTCTGGTAAAGCATAGGGAAGCATTGTAAAGCACAGAGTGGTCTGGTAAAGCATAGGGAAGCATTGTAAAGCACAGAGAGGTCTGGTAAAGCATAGGGAAGCATTGTAAAGCACAGAGAGGTCTGGTAAAGCATAGGGAAGCATTGTAAAGCACAGAGAGGTCTAGTAAAGAATAGGGAAGCATTGTAAAGCATCGGCAAGCATTGTGATCATGTGGAATCATGTGACCGTGTGACCTGTTGACCCCCACTCTACCTTATATATAGGCAGAGAGAATAGGGGCGTTGTGGGTTTTATATAGCATTAGAGTGAAAGCTCCTAGCTTAAGTAGCTGAGATCTTAACAGCTAGAATAAATGTTACCCAGGCAGTTTGAAAAGCAATGAGGGGCTGGACTAGCGTTTCAAAGACCATGACTTTATTTTCAGATGAAGAAGAGGAAGACAGAGCGGATGAGGATGATGATGATGACTGGGATGACTGATCACTCTGCTTTCCTGAAATATCTTTTTTTTTTTTGTATCACGTTTTAAATTTCAACCTCTGATTTCGTTTCTTTTGATGGACTCTCTAGATCTGTGATATTGCCATATTTTCGTAAGTTTCACGTTTTCTTATAGAAAGAACGCACACATTATGGGAAAGGTAAATTCGATTTTTATTTTGGTTTTATGGTAATTTATTTCAAATCCATCGTCCTTGCAGATGCTTCACAAGGCAATTGTTTTTATCTGAGGAAATATATCTTTAAAAAAAAAAAAAGATGCATTTAGGAAATAACACCGTGTGTGGCATCTTTCTTTCTTTCTGATGATGTAAAATACACATGAATACTTTTTAATGATCACTTGACAACGTTTTTGCAATTGAATCCAGTTCGAGTGCAGTATGCATTTCATTGCTGGACTCTTTCAATAAAGAGCGCCCTCTTGTGGCCCAGTGTAAAAGCGTCATTGGTTGGGAAATGAGAAATATTTAAGAAAGAGTTGGAAACGAGAAAAGGACATTCGGTCCATTGAGGATCGTCTCTAGTTAGCGTCCCATTCTGCCCTATTGATGGGAACTTCATAATTCACTTAGAAACCGTGTAGTATTTGCTTACGATTGTAAGTCGCCCTGGATAAGGGCGTCTGCTAAGAAATAAATAATAATAATAATAATAATAATAATAATAATAATAATAATAATAATAATAATAATAATAATAATAATCTGTTAGTTAAACCAGCGTCTGGTATTTTGCGTTTCCAAATTAACTGAGTATCGATACAACTCAGTGCTTATATTAATGAAAAAAAAAAAATGTTATGTTTTCCATTGTGAGCTGTTGAATAAAATTATCAGAAATAAATAACTAATGATCAAAGATAGACCTGTATCTATTATTTCACATACACTTAACCACTTTATCAGGTCATGCCCATTTTCATACGCAATTGGCATGTCTTATTCTACACTGTCCTGTCCATACTGTTGGTTTATGAACATAAGAACATAAGAAAGTTTACAAACGAGAGGAGGCTCCATTCAGCCCATCTTGCTCGTTTGGTTGTTAGTAGCTTATTGATCCCAGAATCTCATCAAGCAGCTTCTTGAAGGATCCCAGGGTGTCAGCTTCAACAACATTACTGGGGAGTTGGTTCCAGACCCTCGCAATTCTCTGTGTAAAAAAGCGCCTCCTATTTTCTGTTCTGAATGCCCCTTTATCTAATCTCCATTTGTGACCCCTGGTCCTTGTTTCTTTTTTCAGGTCGAAAAAGTCCCCTGGGTCGACATTGTCAATACCTTTTAGGATTTTGAATTTGTATAGTAGAGAACCGCTTAACTAGCAAAACTTACTGCGTGGAACATGGTCTAGGGGTCTGTCTGTCTGTCTGTCTGTCTGTCTGTCACACTTCCCTTTTTTCACATCTTGTGATGAACCTTGAACTTTCTTTTTTAAAACGTGATATCTGGTCAGTGGCGTGCGGTCACTTTTTAACAAGGCATGCAAATACTTTTAAATGCAAGATAATAATAATAATAATAATAATAATAATAATAATAATAATAATAATAATATAAAAAAAAAAATCTTAAAAATGTAGGCTACTAGTAGCGATTCAATAAACCAAACACCACAGACCTACGCTTCGCTCAAATACCGTTTTTAGTCTAGAATTTAATTATGCACAAAACGCAGGTGTTTTTGTATGGTTGTTCGAGGGCATTATAATCTATCTATCATCTATCTATCTATCTATACAAGAAGAAACATCAAATTAAAAAGACACAGCTGTATACTAATATTTGATAAATACGTTTTCATCTTTTATTTATCCATGTGTTATTCCTCAGAGAACAATATGAAAAAGAAAGACGTCTTTTCTAAAATGTTGATGTCACTTCAGAGGGACTGAGCCCAAATTGCGAATGACACGAAGATTGTAAACAATGAAACAGATTAACCGTTGCTATGCAACCCAAAATGCATGCTCGTCCATCAAGTAACATTTTATAAGCAAATTGAACCCTGCAATTGTATTTTATGTGTTTATTTTTCAGACTTGCAGAGACTAGGGTGTGTGAACTATGCATCAGCTGCAGAGTCACTTACAACTACGCCTCACCCGAAAGACGGAGCACAAGGAGGTGAAGTGACTTGCTCAGGGTCACACAGTGAGTCAGTGGCTGAGGTGGGATTTGAACCGGGGACCTCCTGGTTACAAGCCCTTTTCTGTAACCACTCGACCACACAGCCTCCCCCTGAAAAGCAACTTCAAATACGAGCCAATCAATACACTAAATACAGACGAGCAAGTACTGTATATTAAAGGTCGTTTGCTTTAAAAACCTCGATGTGCTCTGTGAAAGGTGATGTGAATATATCAATCAATCAATCAATCAATCAATCTTTATTTTATATAGCGCCTTTCATAGTGGACCACCATCACAAAGCGCTTACAAGAGAGTGAGGAACAATGCATGATACATTGAATACAAACAGTAAAAAAAAAATGCAAATACATTAAATACGGGCATGATACATTAAATACAAGGCTAGGGTGTGAATTCTAGACACTGTGGATGCGTGTGTCACGCAGAATCACACGGGTATTGTGAAAAAGCTGAAATTGCAATTTAGACAATGGCTAATAACAGATATCAGGCTTAAAGAGCATGGAAAGCAAGAGAACAAGCGGGTCTTAAGGATATCTACATCATCATATGGATGGAGCAAATGGATGGAGCAAATGGATGGAGACACAACCTATGGATCACATTAGTTTATTGTAAAGCTAGGTCTTAGTTGGTGCGTATCTTGGCGAGAGCCGAGTTCAAATCAGCATGAAGTTTTAACATCTACTCTCAAGTAATGGAAATCATACATATATATATATATATATATATATATATATATATATATATATATATATATATAAATTATTTATTTCTTAGCAGACGCCCTTATCCAGGGCGACTTACAATCTTAAGCAAATTATATATATATATATATTTGAAGATGCAGTTCTACAAATTATTTCACCGCAAACACAAGCACACACACGTTAAGAAAAATTAAAAAACTTTGTAAAAACAAAACTACGTCACATTCCCTCTGCCTCCCGGCCGGGGCGGGGCCAGCCTCTTCTACCGGAAGCCTCTCATTGGTCCGGCGCTGGCGTTCGTCCCGCCAATCGGGAAGCTCCGAGAGTGTAAACAACCTATGACGACGGGGAGCGCCCTTGCCGATAGGCGGAGGGATTTTCGGCGCGGCGGCCGGGGAGCCAATCCGAGGGGCTGTTCCTCATGAGCGACGTGGAGGGAAATGAAACTACACGGGAGGGAAGAATGGAGAACAAAACAAACGGAGGACGAGGAGGAGGGAGAAGAAGAAGAAGTTTGTGTCGCAAGCCATCGTTTTATCACCTGTACGTAAGGTAGTTAGACCACTGGATACACACGCCGTTTTTTATTTAAGCAGAAGGTAGACGGCTTGTATTGACCCGGGAGGGAGGGACTGTGAGGGACGGGACGGGAGGGGGTACACTTGTGGGTTGTTTTTGTTTCTGTTTGAATTTTAATTCAAACGTCAAGAAGGACAAAAAAAAAAATGAGCGACTGTTCGGAAAACGGGGAGTCCGAACCCAAACGGCAACGCGCGTCCCCGAGCCCGGAGCGCGCAGCACCGGCGACGAAAAGGGCGAAACTGGAGAACACGGAGGGAGAGCCGCTCCTTTCTCCTCCTCCTCTGAACGGAGAACCGCAAAAAATAAAAATTAATAACGCGGACAAGAAAAAGAAAGAGGAGGAGGAGGCCGCCGAGGAAAAGGCGCGGGAGTGGGAGAGCGCGTCCCCGACAGCTGCACCTGCCGGGGACGCGCCGCCGCCCGGTTCGGGAGGGAGCGCGCGTCTTAAAGAGACAGAGGCACTGGACTCGGATTGGGCGGCGATGGCTGCGGCTGAAGCGCTGGCCAGCCTGACACGGGGAGGGGGCACGGCAAAAGAAGCGACCCTGAAGGCGCAGAGCAAACGGAAGCCGGCGAAAAGCGGTAAAAAACCAGAGGACTGCGTGGGCGGAGGTCCCTCGGGACGCTGGGGAAGCAGGGAGGGCAGCCCGGAGAAAGCAGGCAAGCCCCTTAAAACGGGCGCGGTTGTGGACAGCGAGGGGTTTGAGGTTATAGACACCAGCGTGGAGGACGAGGAAGCGGAGGCAGAAGCAGCCTCCTCGTCTCCTGCCGCCTCCTCTTCGGAGAACGCGGAGGATGCCGAGTGCGCTATCGTTTCCGTGGAGACCCGGGTTGCCCCGGAGACCAGGCGTTCCCTAGCAACGCTGGTGCAGATCCAGGGCGAGCTGGAGGAGATCGAAAAACGCGCCGCGCGCCTCTACCGCCGCATGGAGCTGAAGTTTAACCGGATGCGGCGCCCACACGTGGAAAAAAGACATGCAGTTATTCAGGGCATCCCTGGGTTCTGGGTCACCGCTGTATCCTTTTTTTTTATCACAGAGACGTGTCTTCCCAAAGCAACCTGCAGCTGGAGCAAACTTGCTTGTGTTATCCAAGGCTGTGGTTCCCTCCCTCTGCTGTTTTTTATTCCAAACGAGCTGTCAACGACTTAACCGGACCTTTCATTGAACTGATCCCACCTTTTTTGTACTTTGTTTTCAGCTCTGAAACAAGTTGCATGCTTCAAGTCAGCTGTAACATTTTTTTTTTTATAAGTAAGCTGAACTCTGCAACCGTTTTAAGACCTGAAAACAATTCATAAGAAAAGAAAAAAAAAAAAGGTCTTCATTTAAGCAAATTGTTAGTTCAATTAGTATTGGTGCAATTAAGGGTTAAGTAATTGAGAGCTCAGTTGGATTGAAAACCAGGTGACACAGCTGGGGGGCTGCGAAGAGACCCTGATCTAGAGCAATCGCTTTATTCACACACTTTAAAGTCTCAGTTAAAAGCCTTAAGGGAAGGGAACAGGGAGGCACTATGTGGTTTCAGGAGACTAGGTTTCAGGCAGCTGCACGGCACACCAGGCAGGGAGACTTTGGGGGTTTGATACAGCAAACCTCAAACCAGGTCTCCTGGGACCAGGTTTCAAGCCACAGCTGTTCCTGAAAAAGTGGCTTTGTGGTTCCCTCTGGCTGTCTAATGCTTACTGCATGCTTAAAACCAACAGTTTAATAGCTGGCTGAAACACAAGCCTGGACTGTTTGGGGTTACCCGAGGCCAGGTTTGAAATCAGTGCTGTGCACCACCTCTGTCTGAGTGGTCTTACTTTACATAACACAATGTCATTCCAGTTGCCAAATGCATTTCATAACTAGTTCAATAAGATAGACCTTGTACCGCAAGAGCATTTTTAGTGGGTTTTCAGATGTGCTGTGGAGCAGGGCAAATCAGTGAAGTGAATTTAGTAGCCCCAGTGTTTTGTCGTTCCTGGGAAATGGATAATAATTATTATTATTATTATTATTATTTATTTATTTCTTAGCAGACGCCCTTATCCAGGGCGACTTAGTCGTAAACAAAAATACATTTCAAGATATTGATATGTATATCAATGTTTCGGGGTACTGCTGCTTTAGAAGTCTTTAAAAAATAAATAATTTGCCTTTATTTGAAGAACAGGTGGTTCATTTAATTGAGGCATGTCGAGATATTTAATAAACAGGTGGGCTTGTCATATTGAATCCCTAGCATGTAAGATTGTTAGCAAGGCATTATGTTTTATAATTATGTGTAGGGCTGTATTTTTTATAAATTTTTTTTTTTTTTACAATAATAAAAAGCTCATTTCACAGTCTAAAAATAGGTATTTCATGATTAAACATAATATTTATTAAAGCAGAAAAAAAATAATTGGTCGCTAATTAAAAAAAATATATTTTTGTCCGGAGCAGTTCTCCCAACAAATGTTCAGAAATATTGAAATGCTTAGCTGAAAAACGGTAAATGCTAAATTGTTTATTTATGTCCACCTTTTAAAGACACTCTACATTAAAACATAAATAAATATTAAAATAGCAACAGACTCATGAAACATCCCCGTCTTGTGCTGGACAGAGCGGTCTTTAGTAGAAATATATTTCGAATCTTTGATGCAGCTGGTGTCTTTTTTGTTGTTCAAAATCTATTAAAGAAATTATTCAGCTCTGTGCCGTGTGTTAAAATATTTACCGGAAGCAAACTAAACCAGCTGCCAGGTTCCTAAATGTAGTGTAACAGGTAGCGCGTCAATAAGGCTAACGTTTACTGTATTTAAGTGATACAAAATATTTACACAATTCTTTCGGAAATGGGAACATAAGAACATAAAGTTTACAAACAAGAGGAGGCCCCATTCGGCCCATCTTGCTCGTTTGGTTGTTAGTAGCTTATGGATGCCAGAATCTCATCAAGCAGCTTCTTGAAGGCATGAGTTTCTGCAGGTGACATACAGGTGAAAATATATTTTCAGTTTTCAAGGTAAGTCTAATATTGCGCAGACGGAAAGGGAGATCTCCTGCTTATCCTCCGAGCGCCAAGCTGTGTAAATCCGGTGTGGTTAGTCTGCCTCAGTGTGTTAAACTGACATTCAGAACACTGGAAAAGTTACCAACGAGAGAAGACCACTGGTATGTAGGTATTAAACAAATTCGTTATTTCCATACATGCAAACTGTAAAGTCACGTATTTCTTGTGAAGCACAGAAGTTTTGTTTGGCCGCATTTCTTCCAAACCAGTTTAGTCAAATTTTTAAGGAAGGATCAATAAACTAAAAAGAACCTGTAGGTTTTGTAAAACGTGGCAGCTTTTTCCCCCAGTGCAAATCAGACAGCACTGAGGCAAATCGGACAGCACTGAGAATGACATGTGTTGGTTGTATCGCCCTCTCGTTGGCTCCTTGACTGAAGCTCTGCAGTTCCTGAACCACCCGCAGCTCTCCGCCCACATCGATGAGCACGATGAAGACGCTCTGAGCTTCATGACAAACCTGGAGGTAAGACGCTGCCCTCTCTATCTGAATAGAGTGTCACCCCATTGCAGATTTCAAGTGACTTGCTCAGGGTCACACAGTGAGTCAGTGGCTGAGGTGGGACCTTCTGGTCAAAAGCCCTTTTCTAATAATTTAATAATTTATTTCTTAGCAGACACCCTTATCCAGGGCGACTTACAAGATATCACATTATTTTTACATACAATTACCCATTTATACAGTTGGGTTTTTACTGGAGCAATCTAGGTAAAGTACCTTGCTCAAGGGTACAGCAGCAGTCCCCACCGGGGATTGAACCCATGACCCTCCGGTCAAGAGTCCAGAGCCCTAACCACTACTCCACACTGCTGCCCACACTTTTCTTTAACCACTGGACCACACAGCCTCCTTGGTAAGAACTGAGAACAGTTAAACGGGTCTAATTAAGCAAATTATCAGTTAAATTTAAGGGTCTAGTTAAGTAATTGAGAGCTCAGTTGGAATGAAAACCAGCAGACGCAGTGGGGACCCCCCAGGACCAGGGTTGGGAACCTTTGATAATATGATAGCGTACCTATCACGTGATGGGCTGCTTGTGTGATGAATAAGATGATCAACCGGTCATTTAATGACGTAGACAAAAATGTAACGAGTTAGGGGGAGAGTGTATTCATACCCACTATATAACGTGCTTGTTCATCGTTCAAGGACCGACGAAGTTTAGTTCAGTGAGCTGTGTTGTGCTTTTTGGTCATGTGTCGCGATACAGACCTCCTGTTACGATACCATGTATCGTGTAAAGAAAGCATCATGATTCATCGACCACACCTTCTCTCTATTGTGCTGGCTCGATCGTGGGGTCGGAGGACGCCCAGCTGAACCTTCAGTTCTCCTGAGCAGCTGTGCGGGGGGGAATTGCTGTGATGAGGAGAGGGGGGGGGGGGGGGGGAGAAATATTGGACACTCTAAACCGGGGAGAAAATAATTGGGCGCTCCAAAAAAAAGAGTTGAAAAGTCAAAAACCTGTTTTGTAAAGTGTCTTGTCTTATAATGCGCCTTCTTCTTCTTCTCCTTGCAGGTAGAGAATTTTAAGGGCACACGGCTAGGCTACCGAATCTGCTTTCACTTCAGCAGGAACCCCTATTTTCAGAATGAAGTTCTCGTCAAGGAGTTCCATCTCCGGGCCAATGGTAGGGGGCGCTCTTGGCACCTGTGTGTGTTTTTTTTTTCCCCCGACTTTCCCCTATTTATCTGGAAATCCCGCTTATCACAGACCTTGGTATAAACGTTATTTAGCATAAATTGTTGAGAGTGTCAGATGCTGGGGATCTGTGGGGGTGTTTGTCTGGTCCTACATCTCTGTCCGTCTGTACGCCGCGCGTAGTTTTAGCAAAACCGCTTTTTCAGTTTGTAATGAAACTCTTTGTGTTCAGAAGCTTCAAAATATTTGCATGCAGCCGAGAGTTTATCGGATCATGTCCAAATGGAAAATCGAAAACGTCTGTTGGGAGTGTGTGATAAGAATGAGGGAGTGAGTATGTATGTATGTATGTGACAGAGATGGAAGTAAGACTCCTATTGCATTGTACTTTCACCCATTCCAGGTTTTAATACCAGCTTGATTACCCCCAGTGTATTTAGGTAACAAGCTCAGGTGTGGCTTTTTAAACTCCAGTGGGTGCAATGGGAGTATTTCCAGCCCTGGTGTGTGTGTTGACAGTGCTCCTCTCTTTCTCTCTCTCTCTCTCTCTCTCTCCTCTCTCTCTCTCTCTCTCTCTCTCTCTCTCTCTCTCTCTCTCTCTCTCTCTCTCTCTCTCTCTCTCTCTCTCTCTCTCTCTCTCTCTCTCTGATCCCCTCTCTCCCCCGTCTCGCTCTCTCCCTGCCTCTCCCCCTCTCTCCCCCCTCACTCTCTGTGCCCCTCTCCCCCCTCTCTCTCTCTCCCCCCTGTGTCCCTCTCTCTCTCTCTCTCTCTCTCTCTTTCTTTCTCTCTTTTTCAGGAGCCTCCATCTCTTTCTCGAACCCCATCTGCTGGCTGCGAGGCAGGAACCTGGCTTCTCACAGTGGGATGGTGAAGGGTCCGGGGAGCCTGCGAGTGTACCAGAGCTTCTTCAGCTGGTTCACCGACCACAGCAGCCCCACCACCGATGAGATCGCAGAGGTACTGCTCCCTCCTCCAAATAAATATTTATTTATTTGGCAGACGCCTTTATCCAACAAGCATTACAGGGCAGTACAGGGTTACAATGCAAGATATAATACTGTAAAACAAGAACATTTCGCTAGCAAAAATGGACCTTGATTAGCGAAATTAAGTTGCCGAAAGAAAATCCTGTTTTACAGTATTTAAGTGCAGTGTAGTTTGCATAAAGTGCAACGATACTACTAAAACACAGTATGAACTAGGAACCTGGCTCAGCCACTGACTGTGTGTGTGCGTGACCCTAACCTCCTTGTGCTCCGTCCTTCGGACGAGGCGTCAAACAAACGAGCTCCTATGTTGATGATGCAGAGTTCACCCCCTTAGTCTCTAAGTCACTTTGGATAAAAGCGTCTGCTAAATGACTCATTTAATAATAATAATAATAATAATAATAATAATAAAGACTTACTTCTCAAAAGTTGCAAAGACTTACTTCTCAAAAGCTGAGTGACAGCGTGAGAGGCGGTGACGATATCATCCCTCTGTTTTCACTACAGCTTCTGAAGGATGACCTGTGGAAGAATCCGCTGCAGTACTACCTGCTTCCACTGAGCCAGAGCGCACAGAACGGACGGTAGGTGCCAGCTCCTCGTAAATCTTACATTTGATCGCGCAATGTCCCTTTTTATTTAAAGTTATTTTGAAACGAGATCACTTTTTTTTTTTTTCTCTCTCTCCCATGACTTGAATGAGACTCTTTGACGTCTGTTTCGTTGTGGTAATGTTCAAATATTAAAAACATTCAAACAAAGCAGATCCTGTTTTTAATTCATGACCGGGCACCAACCGTGATCCAGCCATTGTGAGCAATACAAATATCTGGTGTACTTGCAGACCTTTAGGAAAAAAAATAAATAAAAAAATCTATAACATTAACGGCAAAAAAATGTATTTAAAAAAAGACGCTGTTTTGTACACCGGTTCTATAGAGAAGCTCTTTGGCAACGCTATGGTAACGGTATTTTACAGAACGGTCGTTTTTAGAGTGCTTATGTATACACAGCAGTGTGGAGTAGTGGTTAGGGCTCTGGACTCTTGACCGGAGGGTTGTGGGTTCAATCCCAGGTGGGGGGACACTGCTGCTGTACCCTTGAGCAAGGTACTTTACCTAGATTGCTCCAGTAAAAACCCAACTGTATAAATGGGTAATAGTATGTAAAATAATGTGATATCTGTATAATGTGAAATAATGTATAATGTGATATCTTGTAACAATTGTAAGTCGCCCTGGATAAGGGCGTCTGCTAAGAAATAAATAATAATAATAATATTAATAATAATAAAAAATTATATAGGTACAGTTAAAATAAATAAAAATTATCATTAAAACTGCTGTAACAGTGAAGCGTAAAAGCGACGAGACCACGCGCTGTTTAAAAGTATTTTTTTCTAGTCAGACGGGTTTAAAAGGCCCTGCATATCAACAAAGCACTCACTAGGCATCTCCAGCCCCGCCCCACCCTTTCGTTCGCTATCGTTTTCACATATGCTAATAAATAAATAATAATAGTAATAGTCGTACATACCGATCAATCATCTCCTGATCACTCGTTTTATCACCAAACGCCTCAATAATGCGATCCAAGTCATTATTTTATTACTATAACATCTCAAAAAAGCTCTGCAAATGTCTGTGATATTCTCTGTGCGCTGATTCAGTAACAGCCAGCTTGTTTCCTTATGGCCGCCCCTATCTGATGCCAGGGGCATGTATGACTATTCATGAGATACGCCCTTTTTTTTCCCGGCTTGTCTCGGCTCCTGTCGCTCCCACTCGGCCATTGAATGGTTTTCTCGGCTTTTTCCGGAGAAAAAACGACTAGAAACCCGTTTTCCGCGTCTTTTTGATGATATCGGACAGGGTCCGACATTGGACCGGATAGGAATAATTGCAATGTCGGACCAGGTCCGACATAGGACCACAAAGGGTTAAAGCTTGTGTATATAAAGAATGTAGTCCTGGATTGTCGTGTTTTCACATGCTTGAGTCGGCCATAATGGGGGAATTTTTCCAGTAAACTGACGTTAAAAACTGGGAGTAATTGCCTTGAGCATATTACACAGGCCATGGGGGATATTATCAGGGGACGTCCCAATATCTAAACCGGAGCAAAATAACAGGCGCAGATAGAAAGGGTTTCTAGTGGAGCAGTCCATAGAGCAAGGCGCTTGATGTGTTGGTCGTCTCTGTGTCTCGTCTTGGAGGTTTTTCTCGATGCCACCGTTGCGTGGAAACCGGCTGACATGAATTTCTTTTTGAAGAGCCTTCATGTAAAGTACGCCGCTCCAGTCTCTGATCGCTGCTGTGTCTGTTGTTGGTGGCAGGCAAGTGGGAAACGGGGACGAGTGCGTGGTGATCTCGGACTCGGATGAAGAGGTGCCTGCTGAAGACAAATCGAAAGAGGAGGGCAGCGAGGAAGGTCAGTCCCACGCGCTCTTAACCCTTTCACCGCCACGGTAAACGGTCCGTGCTGTCCCTCCAGTGCAACGACTTTTAAATGGTGCTGTTATTTTACAACCAAATCGCTTTCAAAAAAAATATATACATCTTCAGTACAGTACTGTTTTTTTCTTCTGTTTTTTTTTGTCGTATTTGTTTTTAGAAACAGAACTGAAATCCTGATTGATTAGAGATATAACATAACATGATGTACAGCTCTGGGCAAAAGTTTTGCATCACCTAGAATTTTAGGATTGAGACATTAATTATATATAGATAGATAAATAGATAGATTTAGATCATTTATTTAACATGGGCAGCAGGGTGGAGTAGTGGTTAGGGCTTCAATCCCAGGTGGGGGACACTGCTGCTGTACCCTTGAGCAAGGTACTTTACCTAGATTGCTCTAGTAAAAACCCAACTGTATAAATGGGTAATTGTATGTAAAAATAATGTGAGATCTTGTAACAATTGTAAGTTGCCCTGGATAAGAGCGTCTGCTAAGAAATAAATAATAATAATAATAATATCATGTAATCAAAGAAACTACAAAATGATATTGCAAAAGTCTACTGGAAGCCGTAATAGTAGTACAGTAGTATCTCATGTTAGATTTCGAAATGTCATGTTTTTCAATTTGTCAGTTTTTCAGTTAAGTATCTGGAAAATTACAAAGCGGCTTGTAATTCAAAATGTTAAAGTAACATTATTAAGCAGGTTTTCGTCTGACTTTATGAAACCAAAATGAATTATATTCTATAGGCTGAGGTAAACCTTTTGGCCAGAACTGTGCCTCTATTGTGACACAATATATCATGTAAAGAAAGTTTTATTGATACACAGTGAATCATTTCACCCTTCATAATAAATCCTGGGAAACGTACCTAGCAGGAACGTGTGCAGTCAGGTTTGTCGGCAGATTTAAAGCAGGGCTCTGCTTGTCTCTTAACAGGTGAGAGTTCTGAGGAGGACACGCAGGCCGATGGAGAGGTTGTCATTGATGGTGAGTCGCACGTTTGCAGAAAGCTTGCCTTCCAAAGCTCAGTGGGCCGGTTCGATCAAACTTTACCCCCCTTCTGATACAGTGGGGCAGCAGTGTGGAGTAGTGGTTAGGGCTCTGGACTCTTGACAAGAGGGTCGTGGGTTCAGTCCCAGGTGGGGGTGACACTGCTGCTGTACCCTTGAGCAAGGTACTTGACCTAGATTGCTTCAGTAAAAACCCAGCTGTATAAATGGGTAACTGTATGTAAAAATAATGTGATATCTTGTAACAATTGTAAGTCGCCCTGGATAAGGGCGTCTGCTAAGAAATAAATAATAATAATAATAATAATAATAATAATAATAATAATAATACAAGCCATTTCGCAGGATAACCATGGATAGGTGAAACCCCCTCTCCTCCCAGAGCTGTAAAAGGCTGTAAAAAAAAAATGGACCCTTTTTTTTTTTATATAGAGTTTGAAATAATCGCATCCCTTCCTGCAATAGTAGTTCATGATGCATTTGGTTAAGAAAAGACATTATGTATAGCGCATTATGTTTCCTTTATACAACACACTGGAGTTTAAAAGGCAATGGAGCATTAACAAGGTCCTGTGTGTGTGTGTGTGTGTGTGTTTGTTTAAAACTAATCCTATCGGGTATTTTTTTTTGATAAAACGTGTTTACCGGTAAAACAAAATGATCTGTATTCTGGGGGAGAATTTGAATGCCAAATATTATTATTATTATTATTATTATTATTATTATTTATTTCTTAGCAGACGCCCTTATCCAGGGCGACTTACAATTTGTTTCAGTGTTTATTTGTGCATACTTTTATACACCTTGAATTTGCTCGATCACGTCGCTTGCGTCCGGTGTGCGTAGCCCTTAAGACCAGTGCTCTGTTTTCAGCGGATTTAACACTTTCCCTTCCCCTCTCGTGCACACAGGCTCGGAGGACAGTGGGAGTGGAGAGGAGAAGGAGGGAGAGGAGGAGGAGGAGGAAGAGGAAGAGGGGGTCTCGGACGAACAGGATGAAGTGGATGTCGAGGAGCTGGACGAGAGCCTGGGGGGCAAGGGTCAAGAGGCAGAGGTGAAAGGTGAAGACGAGGAAGACCAAGAGGACATTGAGGTGGACGGAGATGAAGACATTTAAAGAAACGAATAAAGCTGCTGCAAAGCCTTTTTTTTTTTTTTTTTAAACCAGCATATAAATTTATTTTTTTTAAACTTAAAAAAAAATAAATAAATAAAATATTATAAATCAGGGTTACAAGTTAAATTAAATTCATCGCCCTTCCTGAACACACACTTCGAAACCCAGCTTCATCAAAGCGTGTCATCTCTTGTGAAGGTGTTTGGCAGTTTATACAAGTGTTCAGATCTAACAATGAAGGCCACGCTGCTTTCCTCCCAGTCTCTCACACTGCCCCCCCCCCCACCTCAGTCCCTCGACTCCCAAAGCACTGTTGTTGGCTGCCTGCAATACTTTGTGTATCCATTAACTAACATCGTGGGTTAAAAAAAAAGGACAGAGGACAGTTAAGGGATCACTTGCTAATGTTACACCAGTGAAGGCTTTCATTTCTCGCGAACGACCCAACAGACGGAATCTGGTTTGATCCAAGTTTTGTCGCTCTGAATTTTATTTGTCTGGTAGTTTCCTGTTTTGAATCGCACTAAGATGAAAGCAGGTTAAGAACTTAAGCAAAAAAAATAAATAATAAATTTGTGTGTTATTCCTAACTGCATCACTGAAACGTTTGTTTGAGCTGTAAGGTTTCAAATGAGTACACTTGTTGAAAGAGCAAATGATTTCAAATGGAAATACAGTATGTTTGCAGTTAAACTGTATCATTCTCGTTCCCCTGTAGATGTCCTGTGTCTAGCTGTGTGCTAAAATCACCTCTTAAATCCTACCACCCATATTAAGTGCTAAAAGAAAAAAATTCAACGACAAACTTTTCCACCCATTAAAAAAAAAAAATCAGAACACAAGCTGTATTTATATCATCTGATGAATTTCAAATCAGAATGCTAGCATTCTGAATTCTGAGGACAGTCAAGTGAGACGTCTTCCTTGTTTTCAGAGCTGTGAAATTTCACGCTGGCTGTGACGCTCAACACCTAGTAAATGGAGCTGCTTTGTCATCACTGTGGGGAGGAAAACACCAAAACATGGATCATATTTAGGATTCAGTTTCTTGTTTTCTATTGAGGTGCAGTAAAAGCATCTGAAGGGCTCTATTTGCAGAATTAACAGCTGCATTTAGACTTTTGCTGTTAACAAAATCAGAGTAAGTTATCATAATAGAGTAGCCTGTCCTCAAATAAGGACAATGATACTTAATTTTTGTGTTTCAGTTTTTATGCCAGGAGAATTAAAAAAAAAAAAAAAAAAAAAAAAAAATATGGGAATTTTAGAGAATGAAGAAATCAAAGCCGATTCTAGAAGTTGATCAGTGTGGTGCAATGGAGCATGGAACAATTCTGGCTAAATGACTTTCTAAAAAAAAAAAAATATATATATATATATATATATATATATATATATATATATATATATATATATAAATATACAGCTCTGGAAAAAATTAAGAGACCAGTGCAAAATTATCAGTTTCTCTAATTTTACTATTTATAGGTATGTGTTTGGGTAAAATGAACATTTTTGTTTTATTCTATAAACTACTGACAACATTTCTCCCAAATTCCAAGTAAAAATATTGTAATTTAGAGCATTTATTTGCAGAAAATGACAACTGGTCAAAATAACAAAAAAGATGCAGTGCTGTCAGACCCCGAATAATGCAAAGAAAATAAGTTCATATTCATTTTTAAACAATACTGCTTGAATTTTTGCGCCAGGAGTGGCATAAAGTCACCCAACATCAATGTGAAAGACTGGTGGAGAGCATGCCAAGACGCATGAAAGCTGTGCTTGAAAATCAGGGTTATTCCACCAAATAATGATTTCTGAACTCTTCCTAAGTTAAAACATTAGTATTGTGTTGTTTAAAAATGAATATGAACTTATTTTCTTTGCATTATTCGGGGTCTGACAGCACTGCATCTTTTTTGTTATTTTGACCAGTTGTCATTTTCTGCAAATAAATGCTCTAAATGACAATATTTTTATTTGGAATTTGGGAGAAATGTTGTCAGTAGTTTATAGAATAAAACAAAAATGTTCATTTTACCCAAACACATACCTATAAATAGTAAAATTAGAGAAACTGATAATTTTGCAGTGGTCTCTTAATTTTTTCCAGAGCTGTATATGTCTGTAATAACCCATGTTTTGAAAACTACCCCATCACCACCCCCCCCCCCCCCCCCCTCCATACTTATACTTATCCAACTATCATTTTGCAAAAGGTATGTAAATGTTTGGGGAATGCTTTGTAAACTTTTTTTTTTTTTGAACAGTAATATTTTAGCTGCTGTGTTTTTTTGTTTTTTTTTAAAAACAGATTTCACAATTAAAACCAGCGCTGAAATTGAAAAATGTTGGTTTATTTACCTCTCTGGTTCTGTAAAAAAAAAAATTCTAGCTAACAGAAGGCTGTGTGGTTCAGTGGTTAAAGAAAAGGGCTTGTAACCAGGAGGTCCCCGGTTCAAATCCCACCTCAGCCACTGACTCACTGTGTGACCCTGAGCAAGTCACTTCACCTCCTTGTGCTCCGTCTTTCGGGTGAGGCGTAGTTGTAAGTGACTCTGCAGCTGATGCGTAGTTCACACACCCTAGTCTCTGTAAGTCGCCTTGGACAAAGGCGTCTGCTAAATTAACAAAAAACACTAATCTTCTGCACTTGCATTAGCTACACTGGGCTCAAGTGTGCAGTTTTGAAAGAAACACATGACCTAGGGTGAATCCAAGTGCTATTAAATACCCAACTTATCAATTCAACCCCCTGAGCCTGTCTATTGACCAGACTGATCGAGCCTTGATCCAAACTACAGGATATTTTACATTAAGTGCTACAGGAGAACAGGGTGCAGCGTGAGTCTTTGTCCAGGAGGTGTCGCCACTGCGCATTTTTCTGCTGTTGGTGCCTCAGCTTGTATGATCGTGGAATTGTGTCTGTGAAAGGGGGACGGAGAGACACTGGCTGCAGTCTGGGTATCAAGACCGCTTCAGCTCACAGCTCTGCAAGTGGTGGTCGAATATCCACAAGTTGAGAACACTTACATGTTTAATCTGACTTCTATTTTGAAGAAAATGAAACTGCTACAGTTTTGTAAAAAAAAACAAAACAAAAAAAACAAACAAACGTAAATACAGAATAGAAAAACTGGGACGATTGAACAATTTTACTGTTTTGACCGGGACAGAAAATTAAAGCTGAAAACTGGGACATCTGGCAACCTTAGTTAAGGCAAAAATGCCCCCTAGCATTGAAAAGGTTAAATATTTCAATACTATTTTTATAACTGCACAAGGCACAACGCCTCTTGCAACCTCTTCCCTCACATCAATGACGGTTCTGCACCGCAGTCAGGTAGTATGTCTCTTAACATTAACACCAGCCCTGTCTGGGCTTGTCACAAATGCCTTGCCTGAGGTGGCATTTATATTTATGTGTTTGTGTGTGTTTGCCCTTATAGAAACGTTTTGAATACCCCTCCCTGCTCCCATTATAACTCTAGTGTCTAACCCTGCTAAAATGTTAGCAGAAGCATTAGAAGATGACAGCATTGATTAACTGCCCCATTTTAAGATTTTTTGCCATCATTCCATGTCAGTGGTAACCTCCTAAATCTGAAGGTACCACCTACATTATTATCCAAATTTTATTTGAACACAGAATGTCTGGTAACACATAACAGGTAATGCATTTATCAACTGGAATGGGTTACCTAGTCATGTTGTTGAAGGAGACTCTTCTTCACACAGAGAGCAGTGAGGGGATGGAATGGGTTACCTAGTCATGTTGTTGAAGGAGACTCTTCTTCACACAGAGAGTGGTGAGGGGATGGAATGGGTTACCTAGTCATGTTGTTGAAGGAGACTCTTCTTCACACAGAGAGTGGTGAGGGGATGGAATGGGTTACCTAGTCATGTTGTTGAAGGAGACTCTTATTCACACAGAGAGTGGTGAGGGGATGGAATGGGTTACCTAGTCATGTTGTTGAAGGAGACTCTTCTTCACACAGAGAGTGGTGAGGGGATGGAATGGGTTACCTAGTCATGTTGTTGAAGGAGACTCTTCTTCACACAGAGCGGTGAGGGGATGGAATGGGTTACCTAGTCATGTTGTTGAAGGAGACTCTTCTTCACACAGAGAGTGGTGAGGGGATGGAATGGGTTACCTAGTCATGTTGTTGAAGGAGACTCTTCTTCACACAGAGAGCGGTGAGGGGATGGAATGGGTTACCTAGTCATGTTGTTGAAGGAGACTCTTCTTCACACAGAGAGCGGTGAGGGGATGGAATGGGTTACCTAGTCATGTTGTTGAAGGAGACTCTTCTTCACACAGAGAGCGGTGAGGGGATGGAATGGGTTACCTAGTCATGTTGTTGAAGGAGACTCTTCTTCACACAGAGAGTGGTGAGGGGATGGAATGGGTTACCTAGCCATGTTGTTGATGCTGAATCACTGGGATCCTTTAAGACCCGACTTGACAAAGTTCTGACCTGCTCGCAACCGGACGAGCTCTGAGGGGCTGAACAGCCTCACACAATCCTGCGCGTGCCAGGGCCTCTTTGAAACCTCCAGACCTTTCCAATTTAAAGTGAGTTTGTCATCATCGCCGCCTCTCAGATTCCTTTTGCCTGTCTCAGCTTTACAGATTCTCATTATCCTGACCTCGGTATGCAAACAGGTGTTCCTGGAGGTTTGGAAACACTACTGTATCCTTTTATAGAATATCCACTGGTACGTTTTGAAATGTTTGGAGAGTTGCTGCAGTGAGGAAGCGTAATTGGATGTTATGAATTTGCGGGGGGAATAATTGGGCACTAAATATTAAAAAATTTAAAAACAATTAACCAAAAAATTGTCAACGCAAGCAAAAAAAAAAAAGGGACCAACGATAATCGTAAATTCTCTGTCTCTCCTTCTTAGCTATCTTTACCTCCAATTACCTTCACGTGTAGCGAAAGGTTTATTTCACAAATCAAACAGAAGCATAATTAATTCAGGGCGTTACATTTTATTGCATTGCAATGTAATTGCAGGCTCCCAACCAATTTCTATTTTAGCAAAATCATTTCTTACATTTTTCCAAAGCAGCTGAAAAGCACAAGTTATCCAGGGAGTTATCCAGGGAGTACACCTAGCTGGAATAACTAGGATCTTAATTTTGATTTCAGATTAAAATCACTCCTGTCATTGAAATCCACAAGGAGGTTAAGTGACTTGCTCAGGGTCACACACACACACACACACACAAAGCTTTACAATGCTTCCCTATGCTTTACCAGACCTCTCTGTGCTTTACAATGCTTCCCTATGCTTTACCAGACCTCTCTGTGCTTTACAATGCTTCCCTATGCTTTACCAGACCTCTCTGTGCTTTACAATGCTTCCCTATGCTTTACCAGACCTCTGTGTGCTTTACAATGCTTCCCTATGCTTCACCAGACCTCTCTGTGCTTTACAATGCTTCCCTATGCTTTACCAGACCTCTGTGTGCTTTACAATGCTTCCCTATGCTTTACCATACCTCTCTGTGCTTTACAATGCTTCCCTATGCTTTACCATGCCTCTCTGTGCTTTACAATGCTTCCCTATGCTTTACCAGACCTCTCTGTGCTTTACAATGCTTCCCTATGCTTTACCAGACCTCTCTGTGCTTTACAATGCTTCCCTATGCTTTACCAGACCTCTCTGTGCTTTACAATGCTTCCCTATGCTTTACCAGACCTCTCTGTGCTTTACAATGCTTCCCTATGCTTTACCAGACCTCTCTGTGCTTTACAATGCTTCCCTATGCTTGACCAGACCTCTCTGTGCTTTACAATGCTTCCTTATGCTTTACCAGACCTCTCTGTGCTTTACAATGCTTCCCTATGCTTTACCAGACCTCTCTGTGCTTTACAATGCTTCCCTATGCTTTACCACGCCTCTCTGTGCTTTACAATGCTTCCCTATGCTTTACCAGACCTCTCTGTGCTTTACAATGCTTCCCTATGCTTGACCAGACCTCTCTGTGCTTTACAATGCTTCCCTGTGCTTTACCACACCTCTCTGTGCTTTACAATGCTTCCCTATGCTTTACCAGACCTCTCTGTGCTTTACAATGCTTCCCTATGCTTGACCAGACCTCTCTGTACTTTACAATGCTTCCTTATGCTTTACCAGACCTCTCTGTGCTTTACAATGCTTCCATATGCTTTACCACACCTCTCTTTGCTTTACAATGCTTCCCTGTGCTTTACCAGACCTCTCTGTGCTTTACAATGCTTCCCTATGCTTTACCAGACCTCTCTGTGCTTTACAATGCTTCCCTATGCTTTACCAGACCTCCCTGTGCTTTACAATGCTTCCCTATGCTTTACCAGACCTCTCTGTGCTTACAATGCTTCCCTATGCTTTACCAGACCTCTCTGTGCTTTACCAGACCTCTCTGTGCTTTACAATGCTTCCCTATGCTTGACCGTGCTTTCACTGTGCTGTATTACATTTTGGTTTGCTTTTATAAGGACTGTATGTTTCTCTTTTGTGGTTTCTCTTCAGAATTTGCCATGCTTACTAACCATCCCTGCAAAAAATGTATTTGAATATCTTTTTTTCCACAATTGAAATTATAATCTACAAAACCACGGATATAAATTAGCTTAACTTTTTTTTTTTTTCTTTGGTGCCATTGAAAAAATAGATCCGAAAAAAAAAACATAGGTGCGATTTCTCTGAATTTGGAACAGCACGGGAATTCCGCTTCAGGAAAAGGGGATTCGATTTGGATATTTATAGACAGCCTTGCAATTTCCCGTGGATGCAACATCCTGTTGAATCATTGGGTGGGATAAGGTCACATGGGCTCTGATGGCCTTTGGTGACATAATGTGTGCTTCTGTACCTCTCCCAGATTGAGGTGCTTTCATGTACAGTTCAAAGGTCAAGGCCTTGCTTCCTGCTTGTGGGAAATGATCCATTTCCTGTCTTCTGAACTCAAGGGCTAACCTAACAAGAATATCGCCACTGCTGTCATTATAGGGCAGCAGTGTGGAGTAGTGGTTAGGGCTCCGGACTCTTGACCAGAGGGTCGTGGGTTCAATCCCAGGTGGGGGACACTGCTGCTGTACCCTTGAGCAAGGTACTTTACCTAGATTGCTCCAGTAAAAAACCCAACTGTATAAATGGGTAATTGTAAAAATATGATTATTATTATTTATTTCTTAGCAGACACCCTTATCCAGGGCAACTTACAATTGTTACAAGATATCACATTATACATTATACAGATATCACATTATTTTACATACAATTACCCATTTATACAGTTGGGTTTTTACTGGAGCAATCTAGGTAAAGTACCTTGCTCAAGGGTACAACAGCAGTGTCCCCCACTGGGGACTGAACCCACAACCCTCCAGTCAAGAGTCCACTGCTGCTGCTGCTGATATCTTGTAACAACTGTAAGTCGCCCTGGATAAGGGCGTCTGCTAAGAAATAAATAATAATAATTAGAAATTAAAAAGTTGATGAAAATGAAACATATCAACGGTATGTACAGCATAAGAAATAAATAGTTTACTGAAAATTGGATAAATAGTATTTAAGACCTGGATAAACAAAGGAGATGTTAGTATCATGGTCAATTAAATGGACTGATTCTCATGTCGTAATGTAGGTGTGACAGACAGACGATGTACAAACAGAGAGACACCTGATGTCATGATTATGTCGGAACAGAACGTTCATGCCAAGAGGTTCCAAAGTTCCTCGCGGTTCCGTTTGTTCGGCAGCACTGACTGATCCCACGGCTGGTCATGTGTCTTCAGCAATGTGGTTATCATTGATTTGAGTGCTTCGTGAATGTCCCGCAAACATGTTTGCTGAACGCCTTTTAGTTTTCCCCCAACGTACAGTGTGGTTTTGCAGATCGTGCAGGGCACTGTTCCTTTATTATTATTATTATTATTATTATTATTAATTTCTTAGCAGACGCCCTTATCCAGGGTGACTTACAATTGTTACAAGATATCACATTATACGTTATTTCACATTATACAGATATCATATTGTTTTTTTTACATACAATTACCCATTTATACAGTTGGGTTTTTACTGGAGCAATCTAGGTAAAGTACCTTGCTCAAGGGTACAACAGCAGTGTCCCCCACTGGGGATTGAACCCACAACCCTCCGGTCAAGAGTCCAGAGCCCAGAGCCCTAACCACTACTCCACACTGCTGCCCTAGAAATGCATGTAAAAGGTTCATGGATGTTATAATTACAAATAATTACTTACATTTTCGGTTTGGTGAGGCTGCAGCTCGAAAATATTCTTTGAAGATCCAGCTATCGAACGCACTCGTTTCCTGATATGAAAAGCGCGTTCTGATTACCGGGTTATGCATTAGCCACAGTGCTATTTTTTGTAATTAAAAATAACTGCGTTATTTTTCCACATAAAATGTAATCTGTTGCCACATTTCGTCACCTGTCTGAAAAAGGAACCATTACAGTTACAGTTACTGAAAATGTAATCTGATTACAGTTACAAATTACTGAAAAATGTAATCCGATTAGTTACTGAAAATGTAATCCAATTACAGTTACAAATTACTGAAAAATGTAATCTGATTACAGTAAGGCGGTACACGTAATGCATCATTCCAAGACACTGTACATTGAATGTGCGTGCGTGGGCAGGTATTGCTAGCAATTGGTGGACAAAATTTGAGAAAATGTCCCCACAAAGATAGTAACTCGTGAAAAAAAAAAGAGGTTGTGGGTACGTCCGCACTTTGTAAAACACGTTTTTAAGAACTAAATATGCCTTCAAAATAAAAAAAAAAAAATTAAAAATTCCAAAATATTTAGTTTGTTGTGAACTTTTCACCCTGTGTGGAGTTTTGTCAGACTGGAGTTAGTGAGAGTCAATGAGAAGTGAGTGAAGTACGTGTACCTTTTATAACCTGGGTAGGCCTATTCTTATTTGTGCGTGGATGGTACACAACTTGCATAAACTGTATTAATAAAAATTAGTAATGCTTAAAAAGACGCAACGTTGAATCCCACACTGGAGAATGTTGCCAACATTTATGTATTTATTTGTGTTGCTATCAGTCATCAATTTCTCACCGACAAAGAAGGAGTTAATAGATAAGACACGCTTGATGTGCTCTGTGTGTGTGTGTGTAAGAGAGAGAGAGAGACAGAGAGAGATTTAGTTTAAATGCCCGAAGCTGAATACCTCACATCCATTGTACACAGTCTTCGTTTTGCTTATAACTCTGCACCAGGAATTTGAACTACGTTTTCACTGGATGTAACTTTAGCCACACACGCACACACATTTGGAAAACTTAGATTTTTCTCTGGAGCCGCAGTATGTGAAGTTAAGACTTTTTTCCTCCCTCTTTTACACAATAAGAATCTGTAAACGTGTTTTTTTATTTTATTTTTGTTCTCTTCCATGTGGGATAACACAACTCTTGGAAGTTGCCCGTATTATTATCGGCAATAACATTTCTACCTGTTGCTGCACTTTGTAAATAACGCCGCGTCAACAAAGTTACTTTACAAGCGCTGGAAACGAATGTAAAACGGGCATACCTGCTGGTTTTGGACAGAAAGCTTCGAGAACAAGCGACGGTTTTCAGTTTCTTTCAGTATAGCAAGGAAAACTCAGCGGTAAGTACTGTGCAAGTTAGTAAGATACTCGGACACAGTCATTTGTGTGTATGTGTGTGTCTATATATATATATATATATATATATATATATAGATAGATAGATAGATAGATATTGCTGTTTGACCACAAATATTCTGTTCATATTTACCTTTAGAAAATGCATACATGACGTATGTCGGGTGTCACATTGATTTACAGAATCTGACCATTTGACTTTGAAATATTGTACACGTTAGGACAGTATTCCAAGGCCGTTTATTGAAATAAATTAGCATGCGTTATTTATTTATTTTTTGAGAAGGTGGCACGACTTTTACGCGTTTATCCCAGGTATTTAGCGGTAATATATATTCTCTATAGTGATGATGTTAAGTATTGCTGAAGTCAGTCGAACAGCCCTCCTGATGGTTTATACTCAGTGTGACGTATTATCCACGTATTAGCGAATAATAATAATAATAATAATAATAATAATAATAATAATAATAATAATAATAATATATCCCAGGACGCGTGATAGTAAAAACTCATTGGTAAAGCTCAAAAGTAAGTCAATGAAAACAAATATGTTTTTAAAATTGATTTTAAAAGGCTCATATTTTAAATTCCGCTCATTTAGATACAGGGACTGTTTTGATATTTTACATTTTAATAACGTTTTTTTAATAAATAATAATGAAAAAAAAGTGGGATGGAGGTTGTGTTAAGACGCCTGTTATCAACGCGTTATTTGATTAGTTGTCCTTCAATAATTACTGTTGGTTATTTTTAAGGATTTGAAAGAGATTTCTGTAGGCGTGTTATTGCCCAGTTTTTAAGATGCAGAATACCGAGAGGTCAAATGAAGATTAGTTTTGTTAGCTATGCTAATGGAAATCAACGTCACACCTCTCCCAGTGAAACCTATTACCTACAGATCTACAAAATGGTTGTTCCTTGTACAAATGTAGCTGTTCATTTTTGTAACTCCCTTGAACGCAATACTCTTGCTCACTTAATAGTCTTTGAAAGTAAACTCCAGGAATGAAATCGCCAAAGGTCCTAAAATCTTTAGACTTTACCGTCTAATCCGGCATCGCTTGGGACTGGATAAATTGTGCTGGATTAGATAGTGTGCTGGATTGCGAGGTACTGTAAATTCTAAAGCTGAGGGAACATGGAGTCACCTTATGGCTTGGAAGTTGGTTTCAGGAGACTAGGTTTCAGTCCGCTGCAGGGCACACCAGGGGAGACTTGGGGTGGTTTGATACAGAAACCTCAAAATAGGTCTCCTGGAACCAGGTTTCAAGACACCGCTGTTCCTGAGAAAGTGTCTTCGTGTTCCCTCAGCTTAAAGTATAAATGACAACTGTTCAAACACACACAAAAAAAAACTCTATTACAATGCAAACAATGGAAGCACAGCCCAGGTATATCCTGTTATTCAAGGGTTGTGTTCATGTTCTCCATGAAGTAAACGTGGATGGCACTGACCATACCCACAGGAAATGTGTGTAACAGGAGGCTGTGTGGTCCAGTGGTTAAAGAAAAGGGCTTGTAACCAGGAGGTACCCGGTTCAAATCCCACCTCAGCCACTGACTCACTGTGTGACCCTGAGCGAGTCACTTAACCTCCTTGTGCTCCATCTTTCGGGTGAGACGTAATTGTAAGTGACTCTGCAGCTGATGCATAGTTCACACACCCTAGTCTCTGTAAGTCGCCTTGGATAAAGGCGTCTGCTAAATAAACAAATAATAATAATTGTGCTTGATTATAAACTTAGAAATAGGGGTTGCACAGGGGATCGTGCCATTCATTTCAATAGGGATTTGGATGGGATGCCAAATTATACAGAATGCGTTTTAAGACAGGTGCTGGATGAGGATTTTACTGAAGTCACAGTCTTTTTGGAGAAGCCCTTTTCAAGACGGTTTTGTCTGCCCTGATCGTTCTCTCTGTATCGTGCCGCAGAGGGTTTTGGGTTTGGTGCGTTGACCTGCTTTGCCTTCTTTGTGCGTCAGAAGAAGCCAATCCTTTTAGTGCGTTCTCGTTCCTAAAAGTCTAGTAAGGCAACACCCAGACTACAAACAAGCCCTTTTTGATTTTTGTATATATATTTTGGGCCTTTTTGCCCAAACACAAATGTTAATTGAGCAGACACAGAATAGGCTAATAATTAAAGTAGTTAATTATTGAGGCATGGAGACTGAACTGCTCCCTCCCTCCCTCACCCCCCTAATAGAAAGGGGGCTACCTCCAGTCCAGGGCAGGCTTGGGGCACGGAGACTGAACTGCTCCCTCCCTCCCTCCCTCACCCCCCTGAGAAAGGGTGCTACCTTCAGTCCAGGGCAGGCTTGAAGCACGGAGACTGAACTGCTCCCTCACCCACTAAGATAAAGGGTGGTGCCAAGGCAGTCCAGTCGTGTTTTTGTTCGCTCTGCCAACCCTCTTTCACAAGGAGATGTACCCTCCAAAAAGCCTGTTGATGGCGTCTTGTTTGTTGTGTATTTGGCAAAGAAAAGACATCTCCAGTGTTAAAGAACCCCCTTAAGGCCAGCTTCCTTTTTAATTGGTTTTGTTTGGCAGTGTGGCAGACATTTCTATTGAACCACAAGCCTAAACAAGTCTATCCAGAGGATTTTTAGTGGTTAGAGCTGAGTGACTGGGAGGGAGGGAAGCAGTGTGGACTAGTGGTTAGAACTGAGGGGCTGGGAAGGAGGGAAGCAGTGTGGACTAGTGGTTAGAGCTGAGGGACTGGGAGGGAGGGAAGCAGTGTGGACTAGTGGTTAGAGCTGAGGGACTGGGAGGGAGGGAAGCAGTGTGGATTAGTGGTTAGAGCTGAGGGGCTGGGAGGGAGGGAAGCAGTGTGGACTAGTGGTTAGAGCTGAGGGACTGGGAGGGAGGGAAGCAGTGTGGACTAGTGGTTAGAGCTGAGGGACTGGGAGGGAGGGAAGCAGTGTGGACTAGTGGTTAGAGCTGAGGGACTGGGAGGGAGGGAAGCAGTGTGGACTAGTGGTTAGAGCTGAGGGACTGGGAGGGAGGGAAGCTGTAGGAATGATTCTCTCCCACGTTGAAGGTTCTTGCGCTTTCTTAATGAAACCATTTCCGAAGTCTTGTTGTGTCTTTATTGATAGCCCAGCTTTGAAAAAAGAGACAACTGTGTATTGCACTGCAAGATACAATTACGCAGGGCAAACCTTAAAGGCGCCCTCCCCTTTTGTTCTGTTCAAAATCATCCGTGTGCTTATTACAGGGGCTTATTTTTGCATCGACTTCTTTGATGCTGTGCCCAGTTCTGGATCAATGTGCTTTTCAGGGTGCTTTGAACCATATAATCTCTTTTTCATCAGCTGTAGACAGACAGTCCTCACTGTCTGGTAGGTACAGCATGGGAGCGGTTCTCAAACTTTCCGAACAGCGCCCCCTTCTTCTTGTCTGTGGTACTTGACGCCTCCACACACATACCGTTAAATAAATCCAACATGCCACTGTTTTCTCTGTATGTCACTGCAGTTGTGTTTTTTTTCTCAACAAACTCAACACTGAAGTTTTCCCGGCACGTCTGGTAACCCTATTCATGCAACACATGACTGTAATCAGATTACATTTTTTAGTAACTTGTAACTGTAATCAGATTACATTTTTCAGACAGGTAACAAAATACAGTAATGGATAACAAATAGCGTTTGTAATGTTAACAATAGTTTCTTTTTTAAAAATTATTTAGTTAAAAAATAAACTGCATAGCTTACATGAATGAATGAATTAATTAATTAATGTGTACTGAATGTGTCTAATAATGCTTGCCATGTTTAATATGCTTTACCAGACCTCTCTGCGCTTTACAATGCTTCCCTATGCTTTACCACACCTCTCTGTGCTTTACAATGCTTCCCTATGCTTTACCACACCTCTCTGTGCTTTACAATGCTTCCCTATGCTTTACCACACCTCTCTGTGCTTTACAATGCTTCCATGTGCTTTACCAGACCTCTCTGTGCTTTACAATGCTTCCCTGTGCTTTACCACACCTCTCTGTGCTTTACAATGCTTCCCTGTGCTTTACCAGACCTCTCTGTGCTTTACAATGCTTCCCTATGCTTTACCAGACCTCTCTGTGCTTTACAATGCTTCCCTATGCTTTACCAGACCTCTCTGTGCTTTACAATGCTTCCCTATGCTTTACCAGACCTCTCTGTGCTTTACAATGCTTCCCTATGCTTTACCAGACCTCTCTGTGCTTTACAATGCTTCCCTATGCTTTACCAGACCTCTCTGTGCTTTACAATGCTTCCCTATGCTTTACCAGACCTCTCTGTGCTTTACAATGCTTCCCTATGCTTTACCAGACCTCTCTGTGCTTTACAATGCTTCCCTATGCTTTACCAGACCTCTCTGTGCTTTACAATGCTTCCTTATGCTTTACCAGACCACTCTGTGCTTTACAATGCTTCCCTATGCTTTACCAGACCTCTCTGTGCTTTACAATGCTTCCCTGTGCTTTACCAGACCTCTCTGTGCTTTACAATGCTTCCCTGTGCTTTACCAGACCTCTCTGTGCTTAACAATGCTTCCCTATGCTTTACCAGACCTCTCTGTGCTTTACAATGCTTCCCTATGCTTTACCAGACCTCTCTGTGCTTTACAATGCTTCCCTATGCTTTACCAGACCTCCCTGTGCTTTACCAGACCTCTCTGTGCTTTACAATGCTTCCCTGTGCTTTACCAGACCCCTCTGTGCTTTACAATGCTTCCCTATGCTTTACCAGACCTCTCTGTGCTTTACAATGCTTCCCTGTGTTTTACCAGACCTCTCTGTGCTTTACAATGCTTCCCTATGCTTTACCAGACCTCTCTGTGCTTTACAATGCTTCCCTATGCTTTACCAGACCTCCCTGTGCTTTACCAGACCTCTCTGTGCTTTACAATGCTTCCCTGTGCTTTACCAGACCTCTCTGTGCTTTACAATGCTTCCCTGTGCTTTACCAGACCTCTCTGTGCTTTACATACAATGTATTACACTTAACTGTGGGAAAGCTTTTGTAAGGATTAAGTTGTCTTTACCCAGCACTTGTTAGGGAGGGCGGTGTACATATTTTCAAATGTTTTTAGCTAATCCTCTTCTTTGTCCTAAAATTCAAGTGCAGTCTTAAAACGTACTGTGTTTTTCGGTCATGTCCTTCTGCCTTGCTGACTGGCTTCCTGTTTGGGATCAGTGCCATTTAAGAGTTGTCTGTGCTGTGGAGGCGTTTTGTATTGTGCGGAGTGAGGCACCCACCTCGCAAATACCTGCCAGCTGTTTCTCTCCAGAACAGCGCTTCAATCTGAAAAACAGGGTAACAGAGCTCCCAAGAGACTGGGTTGGGTGGGACAGAGGGAAGGAGACTCTGCTTCACACAGAGAGCGGTGAGGGGATGGAATGGGTTACCTAGTCATGTTGTTGAAGGAGACTCTTCTTCACACAGAGAGTGGTGCGGGGATGGAATGGGTTACCTAGTCATGTTGTTGAAGGAGACTCTTCTTCACACAGAGAGTGGGGAGGGGATGGAATGGGTTACCTAGTCATGTTGCTGAAGGAGACTCTTCTTCACACAGAGAGTGGTGAGGGGTTGGAATGGGTTACCTAGTCATGTTGTTGAAGGAGACTCTTCTTCACACAGAGAGCGGTGAGGGGATGGAATGGGTTACCTAGTCATGTTGTCGAAGGAGACTCTTCTTCACACAGAGAGTGGTGAGGGGATGGAATGGGTTACCTAGTCATGTTGTTGAAGGAGACTCTTCTTCACACAGAGAGTGGTGAGGGGATGGAATGGGTTATCTAGTCATGTTGTTGAAGGAGACGCTTCTTCACACAGAGAGTGGTGAGGGGATGGAATGGGTTACCTAGTCATGTTGTTGAAGGAGACTCTTCTTCACACAGAGAGTGGTGAGGGGATGGAATGGGTTACCTAGTCATGTTGTTGAAGGAGACTCTTCTTCACACAGAGAGTGGTGAGGGGATGGAATGGGTTACCTAGTCATGTTGTTGAAGGAGACTCTTCTGTATCGTTTGGCTTGCTATGATCTTGGCATCGGGGTAAGCTCGCCTCCCCCCCCCCCCCCCCCCAAATCTCTCTCTGTTCCATGTCAGTAAGTGAACTAAAGCAGCTACGTTGTGTATTTAGACCCTGAATTCTAGCAGTTCATTCCTTACTGCTAAGGCAACGTTAACATCAACATAGAAGCTACCATGGATATCAATCTGGCTGCGTGTCTGTCTGTATCTCTGTCCGTGGCAGTCTAAAGTTGAACAAACACAAAGTCTCTATTTCAGGAGACTAGGTTTCAAGCCACTGCCAGGGAGAGACTTGGGGTTTGATACAGCAACGTTGCCTCAAACGAGAACCCCTTGTTTATTTAGATTATTGAAATGACCAGGTGACGGGTGTCAGGTACATTTCGATTAATATATTTGACACCATCTATAAAGTCAAAGAAGGCAGCAGGTTCGAGGAGCTCAGTGGTTAGAGCGCTGGGCTGCAGTGTGGAAGGCAGCGGGTTTGAGGAGCTCAGTGGTTAGATAAAGAAAGCGCTGGGCTGCAGTGCAGAAGGCAGCAGGTTTGAGGAGCTCAGTGGTTAGAGAAAGAAAGCGCTGGGCTGTAGTGTGGAAGGCAGCGGGTTTGAGGAGCTCAGTGGTTAGAGAAAGAAAGCGCTGGGCTGCAGTGTGGAAGGCAGCGGGTTTGAGGAGCTCAGTGGTTAGATAAAGAAAGCGCTGGGCTGCAGTGTGGAAGGCAGCAGGTTTGAGGAGCTCAGTGGTTAGAGAAAGAAAGCGCTGGGCTGCAGTGTGGAAGGCAGCGGGTTTGAGGAGCTCAGTGGTTAGAGAAAGAAAGCGCTGGGCTGCAGTGTGGAAGGCAGCGGGTTTGAGAAGCTCAAGAGAGAAAAAGATTGCTAAAAACTTTGGAGAGGAGTTTCAGCGATTCAAAACGCTGACAGACAGATTGAAAAAAAGGCACATTAAAACAACTCAAAACAAAAGCTGAAGCCAATCTGATATTGGAAAACAGCTGTGCCGTAAAAATAGAGCACGACGCAGCTGGTAATTGGAAAGGAATGTGCCGTTTATTGTCTGAATGAAAAGGAGAGGGGAGTGAAGCAGGTGTTGATATGCAGCAGACCCATTTACGTTTGCATCAGAACGCCTCCCTCATGTGCTCATTTTTATAACGTGACATGATAGCTGGCTCGTACGAGAGACAGCACTGAGGGATCTAGACTGCGTTGAGCCACGTACCAGGGGTATTATTTGAATGAGGTTGTTGCATTATGATTACCGAGGGAACATGGCAATGCCACAGCCCATTTCTGATACAATTGTCTGCTTGCATATATACAGTATATATCATGCAAAAAGATTCCCACATTAAGTACATTGTAATGCTGTGTAAACACACATGTATGTACGAAGTAACTAGAAACACTTCATGTAAAGTGGTATTATTTATTATTTATTTCTTAGCAGACGCCCTTATCCAGGGCGACTTACAATTATTACAAGATATCACATTATTTTTTACATACAATTACCCATTTATACAGTTGCGTTTTTACTGGAGCAATCTAGGTAAAGTACCTTGCTCAAGGGTACAGCAGCAGTGTCCCCCCACCTGGGATTGAACCCACGACCCTCCGGTCAAGAGTCCAGAGCCCTAACCACTACTCCACACTGCTGCCTCAGTGTTGCAGTACATTCAGCGTCCTGGTCAGGTAACATTGTCTGCTTGGTTCCTGTCTTGGGTGTTGTGAATATAACGCCTCGTGAAGCCACAAACATATCTGCAGCATTGTGTCTCCCACAGAAGCGTCTGCTCTCTTCACAAAGGTTCACACAAAACACTGCAAACGGTCTCTGTGTGCACAGTGCTGAGAGGCTGGGTGTGTGCCTCACTTTGTGTTTCTGTTGAATACCATTCATGTTGGCTTAGGGGTAAGGTAGACCTCATTTAGCTCCCTGTGTCCCCGAGGGTCTCCCCTGGTAAAGGCACGGCCGCGTGGTGTGCAGGGGGGAGTCACACAGTCAGGGGAGCGCAGGGGTCCCCGAGGGTCTCCCCTGGTAAAGGCACGGCCGCGTGGTGTGCAGGGGGGAGTCACACAGTCAGGGGAGCGCAGGGGTCCCCGAGGGTCTCCCCTGGTAAAGGCACGGCCGCGTGGTGTGCAGGGGGGAGTCACACAGTCAGGGGAGCACAGGGTCCCCGAGGGTCTCCCCTGGTAAAGGCACGGCCGCGTGGTGTGCAGGGGGGGAGTCACACAGTCAGGGGAGCACAGGGTCCCCGAGGGTCTCCCCTGGTAAAGGCACGGCCGCGTGGTGTGCAGGGGGGAGTCACACAGTCAGGGGAGCACTGGGTCCCCGAGGGTCTCCCCTGGTAAAGGCACGGCCGCGTGGTGTGCAGGGGGGGAGTCACACAGTCAGGGAAAGGGGTCCCCGAGGGTCTCCCCTGGTAAAGGCACGGCCGCGTGGTGTGCAGGGGGGAGTCACACAGTTAGGGGAGCGCAGGGGTCCCCGAGGGTCTCCCCTGGTAAAGGCACGGCCGCGTGGTGTGCAGGGGGGGAGTCTGGTAAAGCATAGGCAAGCATTGTAAAGCACAGGGAAAACATGGTAAAGCATAGGGAAGCATTGTAAAGCACAGATAGGTCTGGTAAAGCATAGGGAAGCATTGTAAAGCACAGAGAGGTCTGGTAAAGCATAGGGAAGCATTGTAAAGCACAGAGAGGTCTGGTAAAGCATAGGGAAGCATTGTAAAGCACAGAGAGGTCTGGTAAAGCATAGGGAAGCATTGTAAAGCACAGAGAGGTCTGGTAAAGCATAGGGAAGCATTGTAAAGCACAGAGATGCGTGGTAAAGCATATTAAAAAAACAAACCATAGTAAACTTTGTCTACAGAACAGCATAGGAGCATATCCTGATCCCTGGCACAGACCTGCTTAACCCCAATATCTAACTAATAAGGAGTGTGTCAACGAAGGTGTAAATCAAGCTGTCTGTGGTGTAAAGTAAACATTTTATTTAGCAGTTCGCGGGCTGCAGTTTATCCTATGTTAACCAAGCCTGTTTTAATAATTCACGCTGAGAAATATGACATCAGAGTCTAACCCACCCTCTCCTCTCCTCTCCTTTCCTGACTAGGCCTCGGCTGGCTTGTTAGGCCTCTGTCACCATGGCAACGGCCGTACCCGTCTTCCTGCTGGCATTGTGCTTCTGTGGTATCTGCGGCAACCGGCAGTCGGCTCCCAGAGTGCACCTCTCCTACAAAGGTAAGCGCGAACAGAAGCATGGCTTCAAGTTTATTCTTTGGCAGGGTTCTGACCGACCCAGTGCTGATCTCCGCGTCCCGATGCACAGGAAGAATGTCCCGATATTTTCCCATAGAAAAAAAATCATTTATTCTGCACAGCAGAGTTAGTGAAAACCACACTCTGTGGTCTTCGTGCGGCTGAGACATCTGCTGATCACTAACAAAGGGAAGAACGATTCATTATGTCTATTTTCACGTCATGATGGTCGTGTTGAGTTTGGGGGGGGGGGGTACGTCTATTATATGATAAGTGTTTTTTGCATATGACTCCTCCCATGTGTATGATGCGTATGACCCCCCCTCGGAGACAAGCGTCCCGCTGAACAGTTTCCAAATGTTGTCAAGTATGCTGATCTAGTTCAATACCGCCCACTTGGTATTTGGATCCTACATTTGAATGCTCCGCATGTACATTCATATACAAGAAAAGTAGTTTTATCTCAGTTCTGTATGTGGTCGAATTAGGGTTACCAGATGACTCCATGTACCTATATATACCTGCTATATATTATAAAGATATTTCAGAGGGCTGGATCGCATCAATATCAGGGTCTAGTGCTATATATTATAAAGACATTTCAGAGGGCTGGATCGCATCAATATCAGGGTCTAGTGCTATATATTATAAAGACATTTCAGAGGGCTGGATCGCATCAATATCAGGGTCTAGTGCTGTATATTATAAAGACATTTCAGAGGGCTGGATCGCATCAATATCAGGGTCTAGTGCTATATATTATAAAGACATTTCAGAGGGCTGGATCGCATCAATATCAGGGTCTAGTGCTATATATTATAAAGACATTTCAGAGGGCTGGATCGCATCAATATCAGGGTCTAGTGCTATATATTATAAAGACATTTCAGAGGGCTGGATCGCATCAATATCAGGGTCTAGTGCTAAATATTATAAAGACATTTCAGAGGGCTGGATCTCATCAATATCAGGGTCTAGTGCTGTATATTATAAAGACATTTCAGAGGGCTGGATCTCATCAATATCAGGGTCTAGTGCTATATATTATAAAGACATTTCAGAGGGCTGGATCGCATCAATATCAGGGTCTAGTGCTGTATATTATAAAGACATTTCAGAGGGCTGGATCGCATCAATATCAGGGTCTAGTGCTATATATTATAAAGACATTTCAGAGGGCTGGATCGCATCAATATCAGGGTCTAGTGCTGTATATTATAAAGACATTTCAGAGGGCTGGATCGCATCAATATCAGGGTCTAGTGCTGTATATTATAAAGACATTTCAGAGGGCTGGATCGCATCAATATCAGGGTCTAGTGCTGTATATTATAAAGACATTTCAGAGGGCTGGATCGCATCAGTATCAGGGTCTAGTCCTGTATATTATAAAGACATTTCAGAGGGCTGGATCGCATCAATATCAGGGTCTAGTGCTGTATATTATAAAGACATTTCAGAGGGCTGTATACAGTATATTATATGCATTTCTCTGATAGAATATGCCTCGCTTCTCTCCAGGAGTATAGAAGCTGCCCAGCTAAGAGTGAAGCCATCAGTCAGTGTTTCCAGAGGGGATTAAAATTGCTTGGATGTTGGTCTTCTGCCAGAGGACTTGTCCGGGATTTTTATTTCTGTCGCAAAAGGGATTTCTGAGGTCTAATTGTAGCTCTTAAATCGCAGTGGCGAAAAGGCCACCCAGTTGGGGGAAAGGGGAGGTCGGGTGTGCGTCTGGGATTTCTAGGAAACTGGATACGCGAACGCGTAAAAGGGTTCAAAATACACGCCTGGTTTTGTTTTTCGACGTGACGAGGCAGGGAAGCCCTTGGAAGCACGTCCAACTGCTAAGAGAAGCCTTTGTGATATTTAGCCAGTCTGTTCTCCTCACAGTCCTTTTCACACTGAGAGGGGCCACATCGCTTCCCTCCCAGTGGTTAGAGCTGAAGGACTGGGAGGGAGGGAAGCAGTGTGGTCTAGTCTAGTGGTTAGAGCTGAGGGACTGGGAGGGAGGGAAGCAGTGTGGTCTAGTCTAGTGGTTAGAGCTGAGGGACTGGGAGGGAGGGAAGCAGTGTGGACTGGTCTAGTGGTTAGAGCTGAGGGACTGGGAGGGAGGGAAGCAGTGTGGTCTAGTCTAGTGGTTAGAGCTGAGGGACTGGGAGGGAGGGAAGCAGTGTGGACTGGTCTAGTGGTTAGAGCTGAGGGACTGGGAGGGAGGGAAGCAGTGTGGACTGGTCTAGTGGTTAGAGCTGAGGGACTGGGAGGGAGGGAAGCAGTGTGGTCTAGTCTAGTGGTTAGAGCTGAGGGACTGGGATGGAGGGAAGCAGTGTGGTCTAGTCTAGTGGTTAGAGCTGAGGGACTGGGAGGGAGGGAAGCAGTGTGGACTGGTCTAGTGGTTAGAGCTGAGGGACTGGGAGGGAGGGAAGCAGTGTGGTCTAGTCTAGTGGTTAGAGCTGAGGGACTGGGAGGGAGGGAAGCAGTGTGGACTGGTCTAGTGGTTAGAGCTGAGGGACTGGGAGGGAGGGAAGCAGTGTGGTCTAGTGGTTAGAGCTGAGGGACTGGGAGGAAGGGAAACAGTGTGGACTAGTGGTTAGAGCTGAGGGACTGGGAGGGAGGGAAGCAGTGTGGTCTAGTCTAGTGGTTAGAGCTGAGGGACTGGGAGGGAGGGAAGCAGTGTGGACTGGTCTAGTGGTTAGAGCTGAGGGACTGGGAGGGAGGGAAGCAGTCTGGTCTAGTGGTTAGAGCTGAGGGACTGGGAGGGAGGGGAGCAGTGTGGTCTAGTGGTTAGAGCTGAGGGACTGGGAGGGAGGGAAGCAGTGTGGTCTAGTGGTTAGAGCTGAGGGACTGGGAGGGAGGGAAGGTTTATTTATTTATTATTATTTGTTTATTTAGCAGACGCCTTTATCCAAGGCGACTTACAGAGACTAGGGTGTGTGAACTATGCATCAGCACACGGCTTTCACTGTCTCTGGGGGGCTGTTGCCCTACGTCACCTTATCACCGCCCGGCTAAATCGAACATGAAAATTTCACTGTGTTTTGTTCAAGCCTTGGTTAGAAAAAACTATTTATGAATATTCCAAAATGTAATTTATAAATTGGCGGACTATGTGACTAGTTGAATTTTCAGTGCCACCCCTAGTTTGGAGTGAAATGAAGCTGGATAGAGTTTACTGTTGCGCTGAGTTAATCACACACTGCTCCTCTGTGTCTGAGAATTTCAACTCTCTCTTTGTGTAGTTTAGCCTCAGTAATCCCTGTTGTGATGAATGACGGCATGCTCTGAGACCCACAGCCAACCCCTACCCCCACCCCCCCAGCATTAACCCTTTAGACATTCCCAGCATATTAATCTACGAGTTGTTCATTCAGGCTTTAGTGCCTTTTGAGAGCTGTTAATCTGACTTTGTGAAGAGTCAATTTTGTGTCATTAATTTAATAAAGAGAGAGAGAGAGAGAGAGAGAGAGAGAGAGAGAGAGAGCACAAATATGATTCTGTGTATTTTTTACTTTCTCTTTTGTGGTCTCTATCTTATGCATTGTAATTTTGGTAATACTTGTTCAACTTGTCATACCAGTAAAGTATTTTAAACATGAACTTGAGAAAGAAGGGAGAGAGGGAGAGAAAGCTAAATAAAAATATGAAAATCCTTTGCGATGTTAATACCTTGTAGATCAGCTTCGGAGAGCTTCATACTCATTGAGAAAATGGACGCGAGAGGTTTAGGGGCAGTTAAATGGGGGGATTAGCGTGATCCCTTTTTTGAAATGCCAGAGAACTAAAATACAACGCTGCTCAGACAACAGTCTCTGATCACAATAGGGGGGCAGACTTTTGTTTTCCGTCAATTGGGGATATATTTCGGTTCTTCTCTGTAGTATTGCATGCAGTGTGGGCTTCCCTCCCTCCCAGTCCCGCAGCTCTAACCACTAGACCAGTCCACACTGCTTCCCTCCCTCCCAAGGAGGTGAAGTGACTTGCTCAGGGTCACACACAGCAATTCAGTGAGTCAGCCAGGATTTTAACCTCCTGGCCCTTTTGTTTAACCATTGGACCACGCAGCCTCAATTAGACTTTTTTAATTTCGAATGTGTTGTTTTTAACTTTGAAATATCTCTGAAGGCATAAGATGATACAGTCACCTCTCTGTGTATTGTCTCTTCAAAATCAGCAACATGACTAGGTAACCCATTCCATCCCCTCACCACTCTCTGTGTCAAGAAGAGTCTCCTTCAGCAACATGACTAGGTAACCCATTCCATCCCCTCACCGCTCTCTGTGTGAAGAAGAGTCTCCTTCAACAACATGACTAGGTAACCCATTCCATCCCCTCACCACTCTCTGTGTGAAGAAGAGTCTCCTTCAGCAACATGACTAGGTAACCCATTCCATCCCCTCACCACTCTCTGTGTGAAGAAGAGTCTCCTTCAACAACATGACTAGGTAACCCATTCCATCCCCTCACCACTCTCTGTGTGAAGAAGAGTCTCCTTCAACAACATGACTAGGTAACCCATTCCATCCCCTCACCACTCTCTGTGTGAAGAAGTGTCTCCTTCAACAACATGACTAGGTAACCCATTCCATCCCCTCACCACTCTCTGTGTGAAGAAGAGTCTCCTTCAACAACATGACTAGGTAACCCATTCCATCCCCTCACCACTCTGTGTGAAGAAGAGTCTCCTTCAACAACATGACTAGGTAACCCATTCCATCCCCTCACCACTCTCTGTGTGAAGAAGAGTCTCCTTCAACAACATGACTAGGTAACCCATTCCATCCCCTCACCACTCTCTGTGTGAAAAAGTGTCTCCCTCTCTTTGTCCTAAGTCTATCTCCACTTCATTTCCACACTGTGTGTCCTCTGGTCTTGGTTTCTGTGCTGCGCTTACAGTTTTGGTTCAGGTCAACTCCTTTTAAGATTTTTAAAGAATCAAGTCCCCACCTAAATCTTTGCTAAATAGATCTTCATAGCTTATTTCTTTGAAATAAAGTATGTGTTTCGAAAAAAGATCCTCTGCCTTAATCCCTGAGTAAATCCACACAGCTACCCCCCCCCCCCCTCCCACACCTCCCGCCCCCCCAGGGTGTTTTATTCATTGGGACAATACAGAGGGGTTAGGACAAGAAAACAGGCAAATCTCCTACCTCCTTTGGCAGAATAGCATGGCAAATCATCCTCAATCTCCAGAACTCATTCCTTTAAGCCCCAGTCTAGGCATTCTTTGCTGGACACAGTCCAGGATCTCAATGCCCTTTTTCTGTATTACAGGAGAAAGGATTGAACGTAGTATTTTATGTCTGGGCTCGCCATCTACAACCTCATCGTAACCTCCTTGGATTTCTGCTCTTGGTTTTGTCTTTCTCTGGCTTTTTCTAGTTCAATATTTTTTGAATTTCTGGCTATGAAAATCTTGAGATGTCTTAAATATCCCCTGGTTTCAACAAAAGATTCACGGTGACACAGCGCGTAAATGGAAAGCGGTGCCTTCTAAACGGTAATAATGTGTCTAGTGACTGGAGATTAAAATCACTCCGCGTTCCAGCTGCTAATTTGCATCTGAGCTGTCAACTGTCAAGGACGGCTGGAGATGAATGGGTTAATGCCTTTCCCGAAAAGTCTTGTGTCGTGTTTTGTTTTTTGTTTTTTGTTTTTCCAATTATTTATTTGTTTTTGCCCCGGTGTGTGTCCTTGATGCAGACTTTGGTTCCCCTCCCCCCGTATGCCAGTTTCACAAGCGGTTTCCTGTTATCACAGGAAGTAGGAAGCCCGGATTCTTACTCCCAGCTTCCTGTTGTGCATCTGCAGCTCGGATCCCCTGCAGTGACTGGCTGGTTGAATCACCATGATGACGCATCCTGGGATTATGGGAGCCAGCCAGTATAGCCGCTGAACCCCCCCACACCCCGTGACGTTCCTATGTTGTAATTATTCAGAAAGACTGTTCCTCACTATGTCTGAATGGTGTCCCTGTGTTTCCTCAGAGCTGATGGAGACTCGCACGGCACGTCCCTTCAGCTTTGCCTTCAACACCAGCGATTATCGCATCCTCCTTGTAGACCACGACCAGGATCGCATCTACCTGGGCAGCCGCGAGTACGTGGTGGCGTTGGACATGCAGAACATCAACAAGGAGCCCCTCATCGTAAGAGAAGCTCCATGGCTCATGGAACAGCCCAGCATGGGCGTGAGGCCTCAAGAACACAAAGCCCCTTTTTCAGGAACAGCAGTGGCTTGAAACTTGGTCCCAGGAGACCGCTGGGAGACCAAGTTTGAGGTTTTCTGTATCAAAACCCCCAAGTCTCCCTGTCTGGTGTGCCGCGCAGTGGTCTGAAACCTACAGCCACGGCCAGAAGCTTTGATTCTCCCTATAGGGTTAACTCATTTTGCTTCATAAAGTGGAAAGAAACCTGCTGAATAATGTTACGTCACTGAATTACACACCGTTTCCATATACAAAAATTGAAAAATGGGACATTTTCGAAAATTGAAAATATTTGACATCCTATTCAGGCTTGCGGTAGACTTTTGCGATATCATTTTGTAGTTTCTTTGATTACACAATGTTAAATAAAATATCTAAATTCTGTTAATATTAGGTTTTTGTTTTTACGTCTCAGTCTTAAAATTGTAGGTGATGCAAACCTTTTGGCCACAGCTGTAGTATCTGAAACCAAGTTCCAAGCCACAGGAGAAAAATCTCTTCTAAGGATCGCAGTGTATCCAGATTTCAGTCCCCCCCTGCAACAATGCTGGTTTTTTGTTCCCACATTGTTGCCGGGGAGGGGAAGACTGAACCGGATACACCGGGATGTTTAGTTGAAAAATTATTTTTCTTCTGGCGAATTTCCCTGGCTTATTTACCTATGATGTGTGAATGATGGAGAACACGGGACACAGCGATGGAAAAGCAATGAGTTTCTTATGAACACAGTAGGGTTCTGGAACACTTTAAATATTATTATTATTGTTTAGATTCCCTTTATATCGTTTTCTGTATTAGTCATCCCATCCTGGTGACTTTCGAAAACTTTTATAGCACCCAAGTGACCCCAACAGAGCTCCCATGAATCGTGTCTAAACTACAGCTGGGTACCCCAGAGTGCAACCACTAACACCGTCCCCCCTGCAACACTTTCTCACATGTGCAGACCACTGCACATGTGAGAAAGCGTGTGTTATGAAACCATGTCTCTCTCTCTCTCTCTCTCTCTCTCTCTCTCTCTCTCTCTCTCTCTCTCTAGATCCATTGGCCGCCTACAGAGCAGCGACTGGAGGAGTGCAGAATGGCAGGCAAGGGCGAGCAGGTGAGCAAATGTCAGAGAGAGATATTTTGCATATACAGTGCCTTGCGAAAGTATTCGGCCCCCTTGAACTTTGCGACCTTTTGCCACATTTCAGGCTTCAAACATAAAGATATGAAACTGTAATTTTTTGTGAAGAATCAACAACAAGTGGGACACAATCATGAAGTGGAACGAAATTTATTGGATATTTCAAACTTTTTTAACAAATAAAAAACTGAAAAATTGGGCGTGCAAAATTATTCAGCCCCCTTAAGTTAATACTTTGTAGCGCCACCTTTTGCTGCGATTACAGCTGTAAGTCGCTTGGGGTATGTCTCTATCAGTTTTGCACATCGAGAGACTGAAATTTTTGCCCATTCCTCCTTGCAAAACAGCTCGAGCTCAGTGAGGTTGGATGGAGAGCATTTGTGAACAGCAGTTTTCAGTTCTTTCCACAGATTCTCGATTGGATTCAGGTCTGGACTTTGACTTGGCCATTCTAACACCTGGATATGTTTATTTGTGAACCATTCCATTGTAGATTTTGCTTTATGTTTTGGATCATTGTCTTGTTGGAAGACAAATCTCCGTCCCAGTCTCAGGTCTTTTGCAGACTCCATCAGGTTTTCTTCCAGAATGGTCCTGTATTTGGCTCCATCCATCTTCCCATCAATTTTAACCATCTTCCCTGTCCCTGCTGAAGAAAAGCAGGCCCAAACCATGATGCTGCCACCACCATGTTTGACAGTGGGGATGGTGTGTTCAGAGTGATGAGCTGTGTTGCTTTTACGCCAAACATAACGTTTTGCATTGTTGCCAAAAAGTTCGATTTTGGTTTCATCTGACCAGAGCACCTTCTTCCACATGTTTGGTGTGTCTCCCAGGTGGCTTGTGGCAAACTGTAAACGACACTTTTTATGGATATCTTTAAGAAATGGCTTTCTTCTTACCACTCTTCCATAAAGGCCAGATTTGTGCAGTATACGACTGATTGTTGTCCTATGGACAGAGTCTCCCACCTCAGCTGTAGATCTCTGCAGTTCATCCAGAGTGATCATGGGCCTCTTGGCTGCATCTCTGATCAGTCTTCTCCTTGTATGAGCGGAAAGTTTAGAGGGACGGCCAGGTCTTGGTAGATTTGCAGTGGTCTGATACTCCTTCCATTTCAATATTATCGCTTGCACAGTGCTCCTTGGGATGTTTAAAGCTTGGGAAATCTTTTTGTATCCAAATCCGGCTTTAAACTTCTCCACAACAGTATCTCGGACCTGCCTGGTGTGTTCCTTGTTCTTCATGATGCTCTCTGCGCTTTAAACGGACCTCTGAGACTATCACAGTGCAGGTGCATTTATACGGAGACTTGATTACACACAGGTGGATTCTATTTATCATCATTAGTCATTTAGGTCAACATTGGATCATTCAGAGATCCTCACTGAACTTCTGGAGAGAGTTTGCTGCACTGAAAGTAAAGGGGCTGAATAATTTTGCACGCCCAATTTTTCAGTTTTTTATTTGTTAAAAAAGTTTGAAATATCCAATAAATTTCGTTCCACTTCATGATTGTGTCCCACTTGTTGTTGATTCTTCACAAAAAATTACAGTTTCATATCTTTATGTTTGAAGCCTGAAATGTGGCAAAAGGTCGCAAAGTTCAAGGGGGCCGAATACTTTCGCAAGGCACTGTATCTAGACTACAGAACTGTTTTATGCCTTTGTCGTGACACTGAGGCTTTGTCCATATCAACACAGCCATGTTCAAGAAACAAGCGCGAAACCAGATTACCTGAACCAGGTACCCCGACAGGTCCCGGATTGCAGTGGTGAAACCGGGGTTAGTGTAGTCTGCTGAAACGCACTGCATTGTGGGGTAGTGGAGGACGGTCTCCCAGCAACCCCAGCATTCCGGAGGACGCTGTAACCAGACTAGAATACGCGCCACGTCCAGATTACAGGCAAACCAGGTTAACTAACCCGGCTTAGCCTGAATCCGAGTCCGTGGCGACCCTCATTTTTTAAATCAAGAGTGATAACTTTATTTTTACAAAATAGCTTCTTTTTTTTTCTTATTTTTACATACAATTAACCATTTATACAGTTGGGTTTTTACTGGAGCAATCTAGGTAAAGTACCTTGCTCAAGGGTACAGCAGCAGTGTCCCCCACCTGGGATTGAACCCACGACCCTCCGGTCAAGAGTCCAGAGCCCTAACCACTACTCCATCCTTGTGATGAAAGACGCTATAGAGATCTGAATTGTATTGTATTGAATAGAAAAAATAAGAAGTATATTTAAATACTCTTGTATGCCGTGTGTTTGAATGGGACTGCTATGCTTGCTGCAGTGGTGTACAGTGTAGTAACAATCCTTGTACTCTGCGCAGGGGGAGTGTGCAAACTACGTACGTCTGATTGCTCCCTGGAACCGGACTCACCTGTACACCTGCGGGACAGGTGCCTACAGCCCTGTCTGCAGCTTCATCAACCGAGGCTGGAGGTCCGAGGTGAGGCGAGGAGCAGAAAGTTTTGAAATGTTCTGTGGTATAAACTGGAACACAATAGCATGCAGAATTAAAAATATATCTGTTTTGTACAGCTTCCTTGTGTTTTTTTGATTATTACTGTTCTCCTCCTATCTCCTTTCCCCTCAGGAGTATCTGTTCCGTCTTGTGCCTGGGAAGGAGACAGGAAAAGGGAAGTGTCCGTACGACCCCTGGAAAGAAACTGTGGCCGCTGTCATAGGTAAGCTGCTGGCCACCTGCTCTGAGAAGCAGCGTTATAGCAATTCAGATGGCTTTTTACAGTGAGGTCTTGTACTGTACTAATCCAATCCCATACACCTGTTTTTACACTTCCATTAGTGAAAAACACATGTTACAGCAAATTTTATTTGAAAGGTATCCAGGTCAAAGGACATTCTTATTTATTATTATTATTATTATTATTATTATTTATTTCTTAGCAGACGCCCTTATCCAGGGCGACTTAAAATTGTTACAAGATAACATTATTTTTACATACAATTACCCATTTATACAGTTGGGTTTTTTACTGGAGCAATCTAGGTAAAGTACCTTGCTCAAGGGTACAGCAGCAGTGTCCCCCCACCTGGGATTGAACCCACGACCCTCCGGTCAAGAGTCCAGAGCCCTAACCACTACTCCACACTGCTGCCCCTTTTACTAGATACAAATACATATTTGGTGCAACATGTGTTCATGGCATTATTTTAACTGCAATTACATTATGAAATCTGATTTGCTTTTCCTTTTCTTGGGAATTGGGATTATCCGTCAGCAATCCTGCAGTAGTTTGATAACTTTAGCATATTTTAATTTCTAGAAGTAATCCGTGTGATATGCTACTCCCTATACGAAAGTAATCTATTTTATGGGCTGGATTACTTTTAATATGGAACAGATTACTTTTCAGTCCCTAATCATTCCATGTTAACAATTTCAATGCTCTACCAGATTTGGCTGTGACCATTGCAGTAACCCGTTCTTTAGGAAAGCAACGATGAACAGATATCTCACGGAGTTGTAGGAAATGGATCTCCTCCTAGCGGCTCTGATGAGTCAATAACACTAACATCAGCATAAGACTTGCCTCCTCATTTCGGAGCTCGCTCTTTTGTTGAAGGGTAAGGCGTTCATTCGTTTTTTGAATGTTACGTTGTAATGTGTGGGTCCGGCTGATTTGTGGCGCTCTGTCTCTCTCTCTCCCTCGGTCTCCTAGACGGTAATCTGTATGCAGGTGTCCAGGTTGATTTCATGGGGATGGACACTGCAATCTTCAGGACTCTGGGCAGAAGACCGGCGGTCAGAACAGAGCAGTACGACTCCCGCTGGCTCAACGGTAAACAGTTATTCAGCAATGGGACACTAGTTCAATGCGAAATAAAACGTTAGAGGTTTGTGCGTGTAGGGTCCCCGAGGGTCTCCCCTGGTAAAGGCACGGCTGCGTGGTGTGCAGGGGGGGAGTCACACAGTCAGGGGAGCGCAGGGGTCCCCGAGGGTCTCCCCTGGTAAAGGCACGGCTGCGTGGTGTGCAGGGGGGAGTCACACAGTCAGGGGAGCGCAGGGGTCCCCGAGGGTCTCCCCTGGTAAAGGCACGGCTGCGTGGTGTGCAGGGGGGGAGTCACACAGTCAAGGGAGCGCAGGGGTCCCCGAGGGTCTCCCCTGGTAAAGGCACGGCTGCATGGTATGCAGGGGGGAGTCACACAGTCAGGGGTACTAATTGGACACTCTAAAATAAAAATAATTAAAAAAAAAAAAACATTGCCAATGTGTATTAAATGTAGATCTCCAGTCTGGATTATCAGGTCACTTGAGTTGAATTGTGTGTTGGTTTTAAAGACTCATGTTCTGTCTGCAGAGCCCGTCTTCATCAAGATCCACATGATCCCGGACAGCTCCGAGAAGAACGATGACAAGCTGTACTTCTTCTTCAGAGAGAAGTCTCTGGAGGCAGGGGGCAGCCCCAGCGTGCTGTCCAGAGTGGGGAGGGTCTGTCTGGTAAGAACACGTCTGTCCTTCTCTGTGCGTTTTTGCATGTCCGGTTCAGGCAGGGGTGACCAAAGCTGGCCCTTCCAATCCTGGTCTCTCTTCCAACCATGTTCTAAATTGTTTTAATTGAATATATATTTCTATTTCTTTATCATACTCCTTGATGTAATTTGTAGCTAACAAAATAATTCTCTAAATCTTCTTACCTGTGTTGCACTTAGCCACGTAGGTCTCAAGTGTGTGAAAGCAAATAATAACCCAGAATCTGAACCTGTGCTGTCTAGAATGATGACGGGGGTCAGCGCTCGCTGGTCAACAAGTGGACCACCTTCTTGAAGGCCAGGCTGGTGTGCTCTGTGGTGGGGGGCGATGGAGTTGAGACCTACTTTGACGAGCTCAGTAAGGAAGTCTATTAATTGGAATAAATATTAGGTATGGTCTACTGGCACCCATAGTAGCAGCACAGTAGTATTTCATGTTAGATTTCGACATGTCACATTTTTCAATTTTTGTCAGAATATGGGGAAAACTACAAAGCGGTGTGTAACTCAATACGTAAAAATTTATTCAGCAGGTTTTTCATTTGATTTTATGGAGCAAAAATATTTCATTCTATAGGGTGATGATGCGTGACTTTTGGGCATAGCTGAATGTGTGCTACACACCCTATTGCCTTGTTCCGGGGCTGCAGAGAGTCTGGACTGGGTTAAATTGGGATTCTCTGTGTCTTTCAGGAGATGTGTTCATCCAGCTGACGCAGGATGACCGCAATCCCATGGTGTACGCGGTCTTCTCAACCTCTGGGTGAGGCAAAGAGACGTCAACTCCCTTCCCTTTTTATCCCTCTTTCTGTGTTCCACTTAATTCCGTTTGAAACGCATGCAAGTGTTGGGAATTCCATGTGTCCAGGTAGGGTAGAAATACACAGAGACGATCATCCTTGCTCCACAGCGATGTTCGCATTTCTCTGATGTTTTGATTCCTTTTTTGAAAGATGTTAAACCAGCGTCCTGTTTTGAGGACAGTCAAGTTGTCTGTTATTATTATTATTATTATTATTAATTAATTAATTAATTAATTAATTAATTAGCAGGTGTCCTTATCCAGGGCGACTTACAATTGTTACAAGATATCACATTATTTTTACATACAATTTCCCATTTATACAGTTGGGTTTTTTACTGGAGCAATCTAGGTAAAGTACCTTGCTCAAGGGTACAGCAGCAGTGTCCCCCACCTGGGATTGAACCCATGACCCTCCGGTCAAGAGTCCAGAGTCCTGTCTGTAATCAGAGCTGCTTTATCATCACCTTGTGGAGGAAAAAAAACACCAAGACGTGGATCATTTTTAGGCTTCATGTTTGCAGAATTAAGTTACAGTTTAGACTTCACTGTTGCGGTTGACAAAATTAAAGTTATCACAACAATACAGTTAAATAGAAAAATTAAAATAATGCTCCAGTTAAAAGAAATAGCAGTTAAAAATGCTCCATAAAATCATAAAGTAGCCTGTCCTCAAACGAGGACAACGGCACTTATCACATCTCTAACACAGGCTAGGAGAATTCTAATTGCCATGTCTTCTTTCAAATCGAATCATGTGACAATGTCAAGTCTGCCAGCCCACTGGTGGAGCTGGAAGAGTGAAAAGGCATTTAGAATTCTCCGGACTAAGCATCTCCGATTTTTAAAATCGCAAACTTCTTTAAAACAGAAATCTCAACAGCTGATACAGACTCCTCTTTTAAACATTTCCGTTTTGAATAGATTTCCTGTGTGAGAAAGCTCAGTGGTGTGTGTGTGTGTGTGTGTGTGTGTTCACGTCCTCACCTCTCCTCTGCAGGTCTGTGTTCACTGGCTCGGCAGTCTGTGTCTATACCATGGCTGACATCCGGAATGTTTTCAACGGTCCTTTCTCGCACAAGCAGGGTCACAACTACCAGTGGACCCCCTATATGGGCAAGATCCCATACCCTCGCCCTGGCACTGTGAGTACACCAGCTCCAAACCACGGGGCACTCCGATAGACCTCCAGGCAAAGACTCTCCACATAACCTGGTCTCTTGGTCCTGCAACAGGGTGTAGACGTTCTTAAATATAAATGATTGTGTGGCCCAGAATCTGTAACATTTAAAAAGCAACATTTACAGAGGGAAGGAGACAGACAGAGAGTGGTGAGGGGATGGAATGGGTTACCTAGTCATGTTGTTGAAGGAGACTCTTCTTCACACAGAGAGTGGTGAGGGGATGGAATGGGTTACCTAGTCATGTTGTTGAAGGAGACTCTTCTTCACACAGAGAGTGGTGAGGGGATGGAATGGGTTACCTAGTCATGTTGTTGAAGGAGACTCTTCTTCACACAGAGAGTGGTGAGGGGATGGAATGGGTTACCTAGTCATGTTGTTGAAGGAGACTCTTCTTCACACAGAGAGTGGTGAGGGGATGGAATGGGTTACCTAGTCATGTTGTTGAAGGAGACTCTTCTTCACACAGAGAGTGGTGAGGGGATGGAATGGGTTACCTAGTCATGTTGTTGAAGGAGACTCTTCTTCACACAGAGAGTGGTGAGGGGATGGAATGGGTTACCTAGTCATGTTGTTGAAGGAGACTCTTCTTCACAAAGAGAGTGGTGAGATGATGGAATGGGTTACCTAGTCATGTTGATGCTGAATCACTGGGATCCTTTAAGAACCGACTTGACAAAGTTTTGAGCTCAGTCCAGCAGGACACCCGTTTGGTTTTTTGAGTGCTTCAGTGCTGCGACCTGCTCTCTCCTCTCTCTAGTGTCCAGGAGGCACGTTCACTCCGGGAGTCCGCACCACGAAGGATTTCTCGGACGAGGTTGTGAACTTTGTCCGCGCGCACCCTCTTATGTACACCCCGGTGTACCCAGTAAACCGGCGCCCCCTGGTGGTGAGAACTGGCGTGGACTACCGCTTCACCACCATTGCTGTGGACCTGGTGGATGCTGTGGACGGACGCTACGAGGTCCTCTTTCTAGGGACAGGTAAGGACTGAACTCGTGTGAGGTGGGGGGAAACAAACATTTTTGTAACATAAATCAGGGCTCAACATTGGCGCCTGTCTGTAATTTAGGCCTACAGCCAGCAGATGGCAGTACTGACACAGTTCGAGCATTAAATGCAGTAGAACCCTTATCAGGCTCTTTGGGCTCAAGGATAAGACCTGTTAAGATTGTAGTTGGAATGCAAGGATAGTCCTCTCTGGTTCACTGATTTTTAAGAGCAGATGTGCAGTTTTTTAAGTTATCGTAACTGGTTTGTTGTCTTGCTGTTTTTAGATGCAGTGTTTTATTTTTTGTTCCATTCATCGCAGCCTGGATATCTTTAAAAGCCAGAAATAGTGGAAGTCAGAAATACTACATTTGTGAAGGTCGAGTGAATTGAATTCATTTAGCCTAGAACAATTAAGGAACTTGATTTGATGAAGTTAACCCAGACCAATACTTTTAAGCACAACACATAAAACAACACCAGAGGACACACAGTTGGAAATTAAGTGGAGACAGATTTAGGACAGAGGAAAGGAGACACTTCTTCACACAGAGTGTGGTGAGGGGATGGAATGGGTTACCTAGTCATCTTGTTGAAGGAGACTCTTCTTCACACAGAGAGTGGTGAGGGGATGGAATGGGTTACCTAGTCATGTTGTTGAAGGAGACTCTTCACACAGAGAGTGGTGAGGGGATGGAATGGGTTACCTAGTCATGTTGTTGAAGGAGACTCTTCTTCACACAGAGAGTGGTGAGGGGATGGAATGGGTTACCTAGTCATGTTGTTGAAGGAGACTCTTCTTCACACAGAGAGTGGTGAGGGGATGGAATGGGTTACCTAGCCAGGTTACCTAGGAGATGCTGAATCACTAGGATCCTTTTAAGACCCGACTTGACAAAGATCTTTGTTGAAATGTCTGCAGTTTCCCAAAATATACTCCCGACCCTCAATCTTCCCCCTGTTTTCAGACCGTGGTACAGTCCAGAAAGTGATTGTCCTGCCTAAAGATCACAGCACCACGGAAGAGCTCACTCTGGAAGAGGTGGAGTTGTTCAAGGTAAGAACAAGACTTCTGCTTGTAATCCATTTCACTAGTATGTAAACCTATTGAGAGACCCCCGTGGGCTAAACTTGAGATGTCTGTGTAATATTGGAACAAAGGCTTTAAAACAATTCTAAGAATTCCATTTTTATTTTTTATTTCCAGACCTCGTTTCCAGTGAAGACCATGAAGATATCATCCAAAAGGGTGCGTTTTTCATTCGATGTGTTCGTCTCATGAAACAAACGAATCTCCCTGCAGACTTTATTCCTTCTGCAAGTTTCACAAGATGTCCTGGGTCGTGAATTAATTGGAGGAATTGCCGTCCTTGCTGATGGTGTCTCTCTCCTGCCTGTCTCTCGTATACAGCAACAGCTTTACGTCTCCTCGGACGGGGGCCTTACTCAGATGTCTCTTCACCGCTGTGGCGTCTATGGGAAAGCCTGTTCCGATTGCTGTCTGGCCAGAGACCCGTACTGCGCTTGGGATGGGGAGAACTGTGCTGCTTTCACCCCCACTGCCAAGAGGTTAGAGGGACCACTAAATGTAACGCATTACTGTAATCGGATTACATTTTTCAGTAACTTGTAACTGTAATCGGATTACATTTTTCAGTAACTTGTAACTGTAATCGGATTACATTTTTCAGTAACTTGTAACCTGTAATCAGATTACATTTTTCAGTAACTTGTAACTGTAATCAGATTACATTTTTCAGTAACTTGTAACTGTAATCAGATTACATTTTCAGTAACTGTAATGAGATTACATTTTTCAGTAACTTGTAACTGTAATGAGATTACATTTTTCAGTAACTTGTAACTGTAATGAGATTACATTTTTCAGTAACTTGTAACTGTAATCAGATTACATTTTTCAGTAACTTGTAACTGTAATGAGATTACATTTTTCAGTAACTTGTAACTGTAATCAGATTACATTTTTCAGTAACTTGTAACTGTAATTGGAACTGCAGCCTGACCAAACTAAAAAAAAAAAGACTGGGAACTTCGAGACACTATTCCTCCACACTTTATAACCCTGTCTATCACTCGTGTCGTTCAGGAGGAGCCGTCGACAGGATATCAAGCATGGAGACCCACTGCGGCAGTGCAGAGGCTTCAATGCCAAAGGTGAGAGCCGGGGATCCCAGCCTCCTCCACTGCCCCTCAGTCCACCCTCATGCTCCCTCACACGAGCCCTGCTGCTGCTGCACCCAGTCCTGGGGTTCAGCGCTTAATGAAGTCTGGCATTGAAATGATCAGGAGCCAGGAGTTTGAGCAGGGTTACAAACTCACACTAGCCCTGCTGCTGCTGCACCCAGTCCTGGGGTTCAGAGCTCCCCTCAATGAAGTCTATTATTACTATTATTAATATTGAAATGATCAGGAGCCAGGAGTTTGAGCAGGGTTAAAAACCTCACACTAGCCCTGCTGCTGCTGCTGCTGCACCCAGTCCTGGGGTTCAGAGCTCCCCTCAATGAAGTCTAGTATTATTATTATTAATATTGCAATGATCAGGAGCCAGGAGTTTGAGCAGGGTTAGAAACTCACACTAGCCCTGCTGCTGCTGCTGCTGCTGCTGCACCCAGTCCTGGGGTTCAGAGCTCCCCTCAATGAAGTCTAGTATTATTAATAATATTGAAATGATCATGAGCCATGAGTTTCAGCAGGGTTACAAACTCACACTAGCCCTGCTGCTGCTGAATGTGCTCTGAATGAGCTGATCACACTTCTCGAAGGTTACCAAGAAGAGTTGTTCATGCAGTGATCAGAGAGGAACAATTTATTTTAACATCAAACTCCTGGCTCCTGATGATTTTAAACGACAGACTTCATTGAAGATCATTCTGAAACCCAGGACTGGGTGCCAGGCCAGTGTGCGTTTTTTCAAGCTGTAAAAGCATTCATTCATTCCTATTGAAAAATAATTTATATTTTCCTATTTTAGTTTCTATGATGTTTGCAATCCCTGTGTTTTAAATTGTCTGCATTGCTTTCTTCTGAGCTCAGGAGCTGCTCATTAGTTCTAGTTGCTACTTATGTAATGTAGGGGGGGACAGGTTGAAAACCACTGCTCTTGAGGGTGATATAAAGACGCTGTTGTAATGCCCCTGTCTCTTCTGCAGTGGAGAAGCGTTTGAAGGAGACCACTCAGTTTGCTGTGGAGGGCAGTAGCACATTTCTGGAGTGCCAGCCCAGATCGCCCCAGGCTTCGGTCAAATGGTTCTTTCAGAAAGATGGTACCGGCCGACGACAAACGGTGAGAGAACATGATCATTGCAGTTCAAATCCAGGCCTCGAACCGCACGCCACTGCTAACACAGTAACTCCAGTAATATCATATGGGAGATACTGAAATTGAAGAAGGGAAATATGAAAAAGACCTAGGAGTTTATGTTGACTCAGAAATATCTTCATCTAGACAATGTGGGGAAGCTATAAAAAAGGCCAACAAGATGCTCGGATATATTGTGAGAAGTGTTGAATTTAAATCAAGGGAAGTAATGTTAAAACTTTACAATGCATTAGGAAGACCTCACCTAGAATACTGTGTTCAGTTCTGGTCACCTCGTTACAAAAAGGATATTGCTGCTCTAGAAAGAGTGCAGAGAAGAGCAACCAGAATTATCCCGGGTTTAAAAGGCATGTCGTATGCAGACAGGCTAAAAGAATTGAATCTATTCAGTCTTGAACAAAGAAGACTACGCGGTGATCTGATTCAAACATTCAAAATCCTAAAAGGTATTGACAATGTCGACTCAGGGGACTTTTTTGACCTGAAAAAAGAAACAAGGACCAGGGGTCACAAATGGAGATTAGATAAAGGGGCATTCAGAACAGAAAATAGGAGGCACTTTTTTACACAGAGAATTGTGGGGGTCTGGAACCAACTCCCCAGTAATGTTGTTGAAGCTGACACCCTGGGATCCTTCAAGAAGCTGCTTGAGGAGATTCTGGGATCAATAAGCTACTAACAACCAAACGAGCAAGACGGGCCGAATGGGGCCTCCTCTCATTTGTAAACTTTCTTATGTTCTTATGTAAGGAATATATATCCCCCTTCGGTCACACACTTTTTTTATTTCATTTTTAGAAATTTAAAAGCCAGCACGAGTAGCAATTGTTTAGTACCGAGACTCAATTGCTAATCAATCATTCAATTGGAATCTCGGTACATCTTAGCGGTTGGTAGAGAATATTTATCAAACGCTCCTTGCAGATGCTTCCTGGAAAATACGTCTTTCACAAGAAAACCCTCGTTCGGAACTCAAAGGAGAGCTTCTGGGAGATATTTATTTATTTATTTTTAAATGAGCACAGGAAGTGTTATTGTCTAAAGAAAACGAAAAACGTTCCGAATTGTTTTTCAATTCATGTGTGTCGTCCTGCAGTGAAACAAGCAGCATGGGAAACCCAGCATGAGACGTTTTATTGGTTACAAACGCTATGAAAAATTACCATTTAAAAATCCACATTTAAACATAATGCTTGCCTCTTTCATACAGGAAAATGTGAGATCTACAAAGTGATTGTAATACATATCGCATACAAATTACTAGATTTGTGTTGTGAACTGTGTTTACTTTAGCACATATATTGTAGAGCTCAGTAGAGTTGGAAAGCCCTGGTCTCAATCCTTTCTTCCTCTCCGACACAGCTGATCCGAGAGAAGGAGTTGCTGAAGACGGGCCATGGAGTTCTCCTCAGATCCATCCACAAGTCCGCCAGTGGACTCTACCACTGCGTGGCCACTGAGAACAACTTCAAACACACCGTGATGCGCGTCGCCCTCCGAGTCCTGGACCGAGAGATCGTGGACGCCCTCACGACCTTTGACCTCCACGAGGCTGCCCGCCACCCCCCTCCACAGACCTCGCCCCTCCCCCCGCCTCACCTGATAGGCCAGTCAGAGATCCGCCTCATACACCAGTACTGCGAGACATACTGGGACCAGCTTAACCCAGCACTCCGACCCAGACGCACCAGCAGGCACGACGCCAAGGGTGGAGGGCAAGCGACCAGGGAGTGAAGCGCACCGCACTGTCTGGATGTCCTGTCTGTCACTTTAAGAGCCCAGTTTTGAGGGTTTTCAAGCGGGCTGTTTGAATTCTCCAAGGTGTCACTACAGTGCTGTACAGGGGTGGACGATAACATTGTAAAGGCTGTCCAAATGAAACCAAATGTTTTACTAAATAAGTCCAAAAATAATGATGCAGCTACAACTTTTTACTTTGCTGAATGTTACCAAACCCTTATAATACTTGGATTAGTTACAGTAACTTTTCTCTCTTAGCTGATCATTTGGCGTTTCAGTACAATATTTTGTGAGATTATGTGCCTGTGATTGTGCAAATAGAGTGTACAGTAGCTAGCAATAGGATTTAGATGAAGGGTCCTCAAATATCAAAGTAATGGGACATCTTGCATTATATTGCAATCCTAAAATTCTAGGTGATGCAAAACTTTTGGCCAGAGCTGTATGCTGAAAAATACCCATCACGTTTTAATTCCAATACGTGAGCTTCTAGGAATGTTCCATTTGAATTCATTATGACTGTATCATCATCTTCAGGTCCTAGAAAAATCATTAAAAAAACAAAAAAAAAAACAAAAAAAAAACAGATATTTGTTGTATCAGATCCTAAGCAATCCTCTGTTGAAATGTATCTGAGTTTGCAGCTGCTGTTTAAGTGTTTCCCCGAGAGGTGACTTGCAAGCAAATGCATGATCGACCTCATGTGGAAAGTGTTAAATTTGATTCAATCGCTTTAAATATTCTGCTTTATTTCCCAGCCCTGCTTAAAAACCCTCTCATTTAAGAATCTGCTTTAAATAAATCCTTGTGTTTCTTTCGAAACTCCACACTTGAGACTCAAAGAGAAAGCCACGGCAGATTTATATAGAATTATTTTGCTACAATTACTTTTAAGGAGCGACAAGTGGGGAGTCGAAAAACAATGACGAGTCACTTTTGGGTTTTTGTTTTTTCAAATATTTATTTTTCAGATGTAAATATTCTTCTTAAACTCTACAAATTTGGTGTCGGGATTAAATGAGATGCGTGCATCGACAGGACCAGAACTCGCATCGGGGAAAAGGAAGACCACCTTTGCAGACCAACGAAAGTGACAATAAATAATGAAGACGCTATGAATTTAGTGAGATCCAGTTTGCTGTGGCGCCTTTTATTTCCTCAGTCATTTGTTTTCGGTTTTAAACTGAACTGCACAAATGGGCAGTATACCCTACGTAGGTTATACAGTATTGAATTTTTCTACATTTAAATATTTTTGCATGCATGAAACTGATTCAGTATCCAAGTGTATTATGTTTAAACAAAGAAGGTTTGCCTTGAACTTCCTCAACCTGTGAGGTAAATATTTTGGGTAATGCTTTATAGGGTGTCTCTAATTGCTGTGTATTTGCACAGTAGTTAATTAGTAAATACAGGTGTGCTTACACAACATTACAATGTATGCATAGTTACAATGTACTTAATGTATAAATGTTTCTGCACAGTATAACCCCAATCCTAGCCCAGACTCTAAACCTATCCCCTTTCTGGTACAATTGTGGAGTAGTGGTTAGGGCTCTGGACTCTTGACCGGAGGGTCGTGGGTTCAATCCCAGGTGGGGGGACACTGCTGCTGTACCCTTGAGCAAGGTACTTTACCTAGATTGCTCCAGTAAAAACTCAACTGTATAAATGGGTAATTGTATGTAAAAACAATGTGATATCTGTATAATGTGAAATAATGTATAATGTGATATCTTGTAACAACTGTAAGTCGCCCTGGATAAGGGCGTCTGCTAAGAAATAAATAATAATAATAATTAAGTGCATTGTAATGATATGTAAGCACACCAAGTACAATTTAAATACGCAGTAATTAAGAACGTACTGTAAATTGTTACTGCATTCTGTACCAAAACCATAGGTGTGTAAGCACGTGGTACAATGAATGCATTCCTTCCGTTCTGGGGTAAATCCTTTTTTTTATTCCTTGAAACCTTCTCTGAGGTAAAACGAGACCAAAAAGTCACGAGAAAACAAAAATAGACTAATTCCCAAGCATCCCCCTTTTTACCTGGTCATATTGAAAGCTGAATAGGAAATTTAACATTATCTGTTTCACAAAATAAACAAAGCCAACAGAAAAGGGAGATTTTCACAAGTCACAATTTTATTATTCATGGAAGTTTGTTTCACCTTTTAATGGTAATCAGACTCCCGTTCCACAGCGGTGTGATCCAGTCCTGGTTTCACTAGGAGTTTAATAATAAGACACACCTGAGCTTGTTAGCTAGACACACTGGGGCTAATCTAGCGTGGAGTAAAACCTGGACTGGGTGATGGTAAAGTGACATAAATTTGCTCCAATTTCAGATTGCATTTATTATAAAACACACACACACACACATAACCTTTGTATGAACATTTTACATCAGATTTTAAAGATTTAAAATGAGCATATATATATAATTTAGTGAACTCAAATGTTTTTACACATTAATCAGGAAGAAACAGTGTCTCTTCAAAACACTGTTTTTAAACCGATGTGCCTGTTTTTTTTTTTTCTGATAAAACAATTTCCTTTTATTTGTAGATGTTTTTGTGCTTTAATAAGGTTGTTTGTAATTATAATAATATATATTTTTTTTGCTGTTTTTGTATAGAGATAATAAATATGTTTTATAACCCTTGAAAAACTCTTGTGGTAGTTTATTCTTTTACAGTTTCAAACACTTTATTACACAGAGAGGTCTGGTAAAGCATAGGGAAGCATTGTAAAGCACAGAGAGGTCTGGTAAAGCACAGGGAAGCATTGTAAAGCACAGAGAGGTCTGGTAAAGCATAGGGAAGCATTGTAAAGCACAGAGAGGTCTGGTAAAGCATAGGGAAGCATTGTAAAGCACAGAGAGGTCTGGTAAAGCACAGGGAAGCATTGTAAAGCACAGAGAGGTCTGGTAAAGCATAGGGAAGCATTGTAAAGCACAGAGAGGTCTGGTAAAGCATAGGGACGCATTGTAAAGCACAGAGGGGTCTGGTAAAGCATAGGGAAGCATTGTAAAGCACAGAGAGGTCTGGTAAAGCATAGGGAAGCATTGTAAAGCACAGAGAGGTGTGGTAAAGCATAGGGAAGCATTGTAAAGCACAGAGAGGTCTGGTAAAGCATAGGGAAGCATTGTAAAGCACAGAGAGGTCTGGTAAAGCATTGGGAAGCATTGTAAAGCACAGAGAGGTCTGGTAAAGCATAGGGAAGCATTGTAAAGCACAGAGAGGTCTGGTAAAGCATAGGGAAGCATTGTAAAGCACAGAGAGGTGTGGTAAAGCATAGGGAAGCATTGTAAAGCACAGAGAGGTCTGGTAAAGCATAGGGAAGCATTGTAAAGCACAGAGAGGTCTGGTAAAGCACAGGGAAGCATTGTAAAGCACAGAGAGGTGTGGTAAAGCATAGGGAAGCATTGTAAAGCACAGAGAGGTGTGGTAAAGCATAGGGAAGCATTGTAAAGCACAGAGAGGTCTGGTAAAGCATAGGGAAGCATTGTAAAGCACAGAGAGGTCTGGTAAAGCATAGGGAAGCATTGTAAAGCACAGAGAGGTGTGGTAAAGCACAGGGAAGCATTGTAAAGCACAGAGAGGTCTGGTAAAGCAGAGTCAAGAGTCCAGAGCCCTAACCACTACTCCACACTGCTTTCCACAGCTAGGACGTTAAAAACTCATTAGCCCTCGGTTTTCAAGTTCAGTGAAGTATATATATTTAAAATAAATCCGGAGGGTTTGTGCAATCAAAGGCTAAGCAATTTGTTTATGCAGCTATAAAGGGGCGAACAAAGTCCTATTACTAAACCTAATAGTGAGACTTATTAACGTTGGGGCAGCAGTGTGGAGTAGTGGTTAGGGCTCTGGACTCTTGACCGGAGGGTCGTGGGTTCAATCCCAGGTGGGGGACACTGCTGCTGTACCCTTGAGCAAGGTACTTTACCTAGATTGCTCCAGTAAAAACCCAACTGTATAAATGGGTAATTGTATGTAAAAATAATGTGATATCTTGTAACAATTGTAATTCGCCTTAGATACGGGCGTCTGCTAAAAAAAAGGAGGCAAAATAAATTGAGTTGTAGACGAGAAATGCCGTCTATCGTTACTTACCTGCTGCTAAAAAAACGCTATAATATTTTACGAGGCATTATAGACCGTTGTTGGGACAGCAGTATTGTCGACGTTAACAGATGTTTGCATTATTATTCTTATTGAAAATATGAAAATAGATATTATAAGTCGAGAAAGTGTTTAACGTGCAGTCTAAAAAAAGACATCAAAAAACACAAACATGCAAAAAAAAGCTACCCGCATTCACAACTCTGTCTATGTTTTATTTAGCGTGCAGCTAGATGGCGTTGTTACCACATCATGCTTTCAGAAGGACAGCCTTCTGTAAATTAATTATGTGTTTGTAAATACAGACAATTAATCAATTAATTACAGTTTGCTTTTCGGCGTGTGTGTGTTTATTGCAGATATAATCTATATCTATTAATGAATTAATAGGGCAGCAGTGTGGAGTAGTGGTTAGGGCTCTGGACTCTTGACCGGAGGGTCGTGGGTTCAATCCCAGGTGGGGGCACTGCTGCTGTACCCTTGAGCAAGGTACTTTACCTAGATTGCTCCAGTAAAAAACCCAACTGTATAAATGGGTAATTGTATGTAAAAATAATGTGATATCTGTATGTGAAATAATGTATAATGTGATATCTTGTAACAATTGTAAGTCGCCCTGGATAAGGGCGTCTGCTAAGAAATAAATAATAATAATAATAATAATAATAATTAATGGATTGATTGATTGATTGATTGATTGATTGAATTAATTAATCATGTACCAGACCATAAACTAGGGGGTGAACTATGATCAACAATCCTGCTGCTGCTGCTGCTGAGCCAATCAATAAAACGTATCAGATACAATTGACCAATAAACGCGAAATAGGAGAGACAAGCCAACCAATCGCATCTGAAAAGAAGTCAAAGGGAGGCGGGGCTCTGTGGGTAAACGTACAGAGAAGTAATTGACGCCATTTTGGCTCACCGTGGAATCAGCGTAACGTAATAAAGTTCAGAGCGCAGGAGCCAAAATGGCGAACCCAGGAGCTCAGTTTCATCAGGGCGGCTGGGGCGCAAAGTTTTTTTTATGGACGCTGTAGAAAGCCAATCACCATCGCGTTTTGTATCCTAAAAGCGAATCACAGCATGTGGGTGGGACGATGGGCGCGGCTTGTCGTCTTCTCTGGTGGCCGTTGGGCGCGCGAGGAATTTCAAACATTTGGGCATAAAACGGGTCGAAATTATATTATTGTAACAAATGTAAGAAAAATTCAGTGTGTCTGGGAACTAAGTGAAATATAAAAAAGGTGAGAGCAACTTTTATTTTTTGCTTTATCAGAACCTTTGAAAAAGCCACCGTCATGTTTTTATCTAAAAAAAAAAAAAAAAGCGAGACCAACAAAGTTCATAAATTAAGTGAAAATTAGGTTATATTAAAACAAACAGCGAGACAAACGCATAGGTTTTGTTCAGCAACTGTTTTAGTTTAAAAATGTCAACGAGCATTTCTGTGAGTTAATGACAGAATTAATTTGTTTTTATTCTGTCAAAAAAATAACATCATTAATCTGTTTAAATGAGCATACACGTGATATCTGTACTGTATTTTTTTGTTATGTATTTGGGGTAAGATACTATATTTTACCGGTTAAGTAAATAAATAAATCACAGTGTAGTGTTACGTTGTGGAAATATATAAATTAAATTGTCTTATATTGATTTAGCTGTTGCTTAGTTTGGGTGTAGTTTAATATCGGTAGTTACTAACTTATTTTTTCATAGTTGTAATAGTACAGTGTTAACTGTAAATAATACATGTCATAATAAAAAAAAAATATATTTTTTTGGGGGGAGAAACGTTAATTGTTTATTCTCAAAAAGGGCACACCCTGGCGTGAACGTTTTTAGCCTCGTCATGTTTTCTTTCTAGTTCAAGCTTATGAACTCCAATCTTTTGTGACATTTTGTTCAAATCTAACCTAAGATGTATATCTCTTATTCTTCATGTTAAACCATTTTGTTTTATTCGGATATACGCTTGCAGGAAGTGAGAGTTGTCGCTTTCAAAGTAAAGCCAGCTGTCACGTCTCGCCAGCACTTGTCTGAAAATTAGCTTATTGTTCAGCGCCCGGTTTTTAGCAGCAAGGCAAAAATAGTTTGAACATTCAAACGTATTAAATTACACACCGTACTCCTCAATCTAGTTTTAGATTGCATTAAAATATTATGTAAATGGACTACCAGCTTTCTGATTTCTGCTGTGACCAAAAGTGTTGCATCACCCTGTAGAATTAACAAACGCTGTTTCAAAAAGTCTAATGAAACCGCTTTGGTGTGTAATTCAATATGTTAACTGTGACATTTCAAAACAGTGCGAGTAGTTTCTAACCCTGCTCAAACTCCTGGCTCCTGATCATTTCAATAATAATAATAATAATAATAATAATAATAATAATAATACTAATACTAGACTCCATTGAGGGGAGCTCTGAACCCCAGGACTGGGTGCAGCAGCAGCAGCAGCAGCAGGGCTAGTGTGAGTTTGTAACCCTACTGAAACTCCTGGCTCCTGATCATTTCAATAATAATAATAATAATAATAATAATAATAATAATAATAATACTAATACTAGACTCCATTGAGGGGAGCTCTGAACCCCAGGACTGGGTGCAGCAGCAGCAGCAGCAGGGCTAGTATGAGTTTGTAACCCTGCTCAAACTCCTGGCTCCTGATCATTTCAATATTAATAATAATAGACTCCATTGAGGGGAGCTCTGAACCCCAGGACTGGGTGCAGCAGCAGCAGCAGGGCTAGTGTGAGTTTCTAACCCTGCTCAAACTACTGGCTCCTGATCATTTCAGTATTAATAATAATAATAATAATAATAATAATAATAAAGGGGAGCTCTGAACCCCAGGACTGGGTGCAGGGCGAGTTTCAAGCCCTGTTACTGGTACATTACGTTGGGTCTTTCTGTGAAAATATTGGGGAGAAATGTAAAATAACTAATTCCCAGCACAGTGGTATTTCAGAAGCATTATGATAAATAATGTTGATCTGTGTGTTTTTTTTTTTTAAATATAAAATATGAGCCTTCCAAGCAAGAATATATTACATAATGACAGAGCAGCTAAAAAAGAAAATTTACCTTTGGCTGGCACAGGTCAATGAGAGGCTTTTGATGTGATCCTGAAAATCCAATGGTTTGCACTTGGGGAAAGAGTTCAGTCCTGTGAAAACGCCTTTACTGGTGGCTTGGTATCTTTTCAACATGTAAAGAATATAGGTGTAACTCCCCACCCAGTTTTACAAACAGTTTTTACATAGTTTACCTTGAAAATGTCATGTCTAAGTGTTATCTGTAATAAAAAAAATAAATCATACATTCAAACAAAAAAAGAACTGTTTACAGCCTCATTAAGACTTCAATGAGGTAGCAGGATGAAAAACAAACTGACAGACAACAGGTCTGGTTTCTGTAGAATGCACATAATTGTAAACCATAGCAGAATACGCATTAACACAGGAATCGTGTATTGGTGTAGCATTTAAAATTGTGGATGGGAAATAGAATACCTTCAAACCAAACTATGCAGAGAAAGATAAGTCTTGATTTAAATCTGTAGTAGAAAGTGGATTTTTCCCAGTGCTGGGTAGCACATAAATACATGCTAGTACAGGTTTTAAAAAGCTTTAAACTGTTCTTGGATAACAGGCTTAAAGGGTTGCCCAATTTCCCTTGCTAGCAGGCTTTTTGAAATGATTTTCGTGCCAGTCGTAGCTAGGACAAAGTGGTGTCTGTTTTTTGGGATTCTGGAATTTTTCAAAGGGAGATTCCCTGGCAGGGCTATACAAACTTAAATGTATATAGTGAGAAAAGTTTGAAAACCTGTAGCAAAATGTTCAGGAATGTTGCAGGCGTCCGATTTTAGAACGTACGCACCTGCTGTTTTTTTTTTCTGCCATTAGAATAATCTGTGCCCCATAATTGCAGAGAACAAAATAAGATAACAGTAAGAGAAAGTGCTTTTAAAATTGCAAATTACACAAAACAAACTTAGAATTATAAGTCAGTGCTGTGATTGGTGATTTGCCTTTGTTCCCTGTGCAACTATCGCACTTGGTACAACATTATTATTATTTATTTCTTAGCAGACGCCCTTATCCAGGGCGACTTATAATTGTTACAAGATCTCACATTATTTTACATACAATTACCCATTTATACAGTTGGGTTTTTTTTACTGGAGCAATCTAGGTAAAGTACCTTGCTCAAGGGTACAGCAGCAGTGTCCCCCATCTGGGATTGAACCCACGACCCTTCGGTCAAGAGTCCAGAGCCCTAAGCACTACTCCACACTGCTGCCCCAACATTAAGTCTCCCTATTAGGTTTAGTAATAAGACTTTGTTCGCCCCTTTATAGCTGCATAAACAAATTGCTTAGCCTTTGATTGCACAAACCCTCCGGATTTATTTTAAATATATATACTTCACTGAATTTGAAAACCCAGGGCTAATGAGTTTTTAACACTTTAAAATCTAGCAGTTTGGTGCTGTGACCGTGTTTTGAGATGCCCCTGCTCCCCGTGCTCAGCCCCAGTGAAGTCCCCCGAGCCGGTCAGTGATGCTGCAGGACGAGGTGGAGGCCTCTCTGCGGGCGGAGGTGGCTCGCCTCTCCTCGGAGCTGCAGGAGGCCGAGGAGGAGAAGCAGCAGGCGGCTCGCTATGGGCTGGCCGTGCTGGAGGAGAGCGGAGCCCTGAAACAGAAATACACAGACCTGGAAATGGAGCATGAGGGACTCAGACTGGAGCTGGAGCACCTGAAAGAGGTAAGGAGAGCGCCGGGCAAAATCCCCCGGGGGTCAATTATGATAATCATTACAATTACAGCATCATTGTTTGCTGAAATTTCAATTACAGTGCTATTTTATTCAGTTACCCTTATGCTGCAGTAATTGTATTACAGTTACACAAATGTAACGTGAATCGCTACCCACATGAACATCTTTACTCAGTTTATTCTACCAAGCAGCAATCTCGGGTACAAATACAGAACATTTTTCAAACAATAAGGGGGGTGTGGGGTGTCACTAAAATGGGTTAAAATAGGAGAGTGTTCGCTCAGTGTAAAACTGAATGAATTAGATTTGGAAAGGTGTGTAATTATATTGTAATTGAACAATTATATGGTAATTACAAACACAATTCTGCAGGTGTGCCCACATTCAAGTACAATTGCAAATGATCCGAGGCCTGGCACATTTAATACACTACAGGGAAGGTTTCAATTTCTCTTAAAGGTGTAGTTAATTTCTTTGAGCACAATTATATGAAGTACAATGTCTTTGTTAAGTAACAGGGTTACTACCTTGGCTACAGTCTGTTGCTTTTTAAAATGCTCATTTACAGCAAATGTAATGAGTGCCATTGGGCAGTTCTTACTGAATGATTTCGGTTTAATTTTAGCTTGTAGCCTGTAATCCGGTTCTTACTAAACAGTAGAGGTTTCTGTGCCTGTTTTTTTTTTTTTTTATTTGTATGTGTATTTATTAGCAATCACAATCTTCATATAACAATTCAAAACGGTATTGCAGTGGATTCACTATCCGTGCACTGGCAAAGATAATTTTAAAATCAATATTCTTAAATAAAGATAACTGCTGAGCTTTAAATAGGATGTTCCATGACTGGCTGAAAGGTGATATACATTGAAAATGCTCCTTTACTGCAGCTTAATCTCTGCCTCATATGAACTCATTGTTCCCAAGGCAGTAATCTCAGTGATAAATAGGGTAATTTTACAACAGTATTGTTTGGCTAAAATAAATCATTTGCATGTTTTAGATATAGAAGGCGGTGTTGGTAATCAACAAACAGTCTTATGAGGGGAGCTGATATATAAGGGGAGCAGTGTGGAGTAGTGGTTAGGGCTCTGGACTCTTGACCGGAGGGTCTTGGGTTCAATCCCAGGTGGAGGACACTGCTGCTGTACCCTTGAGCAAAGTACTTTACCTAGATTGCTCCAGTAAAAACCCAACTGTATAAATGGGGAATTGTATGTAAAAAAATAATGTGATATCTTGTAACAATTGTAAGTCGACCTGGATAAGGGTGTCTAAGAAATAAATAATATATAATTGCCAATCTGCAGGAGCCCACTTGAGGTGCTGACTTCACTGTGACCCAAGATGGCGGCATATATTTGCCATGTGACTTATTTAAAAAAAAAAAATGTATTCACTGGAAAAGCCATTTGAGCTGCAATCGTCTCGTTTACACAGACGCCCCGGAAAGGAGGCAGGAGCAAGTTTCAGATACATATATACCATTCAATAAGCACATACAGTAAGCACACACACACTCACCCATGACTTGTTGGTTTATGGTTGATAAAGACCTAGCTATCTTCATACCTGCTAGTTCAAGTCAAGTTCGATGATGGCCGTTGTACAAGAAAGAAAAAAAGTCACAGCACCAAGGACAGCTTTTGAATTACATTATGATTGACAGTCAGGGTTTGTGAAAGCAGTCGTGCATTTTTCAAACTGCAAAGTCAAGGTTTATATAAAAGGGTGCCATTCTAGATCAGCCAATAAAGGTATTAGGTACTAGCAACTATCTTTGTCCTTGAGATAGCTGCATATTACAAATTGAAGTAGATCTTTTTGATTTAATTTAAAAGCTGTGTTTTTGTTTCAGGCACTGGCAGACTCTGTGAGTAATCACAAGAAGGTGACTGTGGATGGAGAGAATCGCGAGGAGTCCCTGCTGAGAGAAACCGCCTCCAGGGAGGCTGCCCTGGAGGAGAGGATCGAGGAGCTGCAGAACGAACTGAAACAGAGCCGGGCCGCCCAGAACAGCACCCAGTCTGAGAACGAGCGCTGCAGCACGCTCTCCCACCAGCTCAACAAGGTGACTCGCCACTGCTTTACAACAGGGGCGCTCAAACTGGGGGGCACAACGTATCCTGGGGGGTTGTGAGAAGGTTCCAGGGAAAGAAAATAAAAATGACATCTTAACCTACAGCTATGGACAACAGTTTTGAATCACCCTATAGAATGAACTGATTTTGCTTCATAGTCAAATGAAACCTGCTGAATAATGTTACATTAACATATTGAATTACATACCGCTTTTGTAGTTTTTCATATACTTCCATATTCCATAGCCTGCATTTGGCTTAGGATAGTTAAAGGAATGCTTTGAAGAAGTATCATGGCACCTCTTATCATGAAACCTCTTATTTTTTCCTGTTTTAGGCTGACAGCATCATTGTAGTACTATTCATTTTTTATTGGGTAAATACATTTCGCTTCCTTAGTTAATAATTTACAAAAAATACATTCCTCTCAATCTGTTTGATTTTGCAATGTTTATAACCCATTAATGGGATGTAATCCCCAGCAATGGGATGTAATGTAGACTCTTGTATACACGTCAAAACAGATGTTGCTGGGTGTTTTTTTGATCTGTTGTGATGAAGACTTTTAGTTGAAACATTTGTCAAATAATTTTACAAAGTTTCTTTTGGGTGCAATTTGTGATGCCTTCGACCACAGATGTTCAGCGCATAATTGACTGTAAAAACTATACATTGTTGTTTTAGCCTATAAGTTTAGTGGGGTGGCTTGTGACTCATCTTTTTGTTATCAAAGGTGAAGTCCGGAATGCATTTACATTATTGCTGGGCTTTAAAATACCTGTAATCCCTTGGTTTAGGAAGAGGTTAGAGGAAGGGGAGCGCGTTCTCTTGCTGTAAGGCACAACAATGAGGAATTTGTAACAATTTTTCTTGTGTGTGGATGAATGCCATTTGAAAGGAGCACTGCACATTACTTTTTCTGGATCGTAATTATCACTGGAAGAGCACCAGTACATCATTGCCAGCAGGATGCTTTCTCCTGATGAAGGCTTGCCCCCGCACACTACTGTGTGGCACCGAACCAGTCTGAGAAGCGTTTCCCCAGGAAATGGCACTGAGCTTCTGAAACTGTGCTGATGTAATCAGAGCTGTTCAAAACATCAAAACCAGACTCGAGCAGACTTGGTTTTAATTTCAGCGATGCTTTACAGTACCATTCATAATTCTGAAACTGCAGCTGTATTTCTCTAGTTTGCAGAATGCTGGGGCCACAAAGGTGTTGCTTTCATAACACTCTACAGATGTGACGCATATACTTGTATATTATGAGTATGCAAAACCAAGATGATTTTGGAGGGGGCTTGGTTGCACTTCAAACAGATTTCAGATCTTACTTAACAGTGCTTACGATTTAGCAGAGCTGTGGAATATAATTTGTTATAATTTCTATCCCGACATTTTATAAATGGGGTTATGGACAGTCATAATTAAATATTTATTTTCTTGAAGGGACACCATTGGAGTCGAGTTTATAGAAAGGGGAGGTTTTGCAAGGCAGTTGAGGCAGTTTTTGTGGCTGTCTTTTTGTATCAACTGTCCTCAAAATTCAACCATGGTTTGATCTAGAATGGCACCCTTTATATAATATATCTTGATTTGGAGTGAGTTTGAAATGTAACACATTTCACAGACCCTGACTGTCAGTCTCAGGCTACCTAATGTTAACTTGGCCAAGGTAGCCCAAGATTAGTGCTAATCAGGGTCTGTGAACTTTATGTATGTTGTTGAGATATCTGCATATTACAAATTGAAGTTAATTCATTTTTTATTTTATTTTAAAGGATATTGTAGATGAATTGGCATGCATTCAATTGAACAAAAAACATGAACACTATGTAATCTTCTTTCATAGCATTAAGCTCACCAGAAGACACTAATAAATCCTTTGCTACACAACAGCTTAACGTTAATAACTACAGCTGGGGTCAGCGCTGGCCCTCAGATCATTACAAATTGTGATATAAACTAAAATATACATGACCATGCAACAGGAGCATGTACTGTAACATATACAGTAATAAATATGGATGGTTCTAATGAAGGTTAGAACTATTTAGTAAGCTACATTATTGTGATATCAATTTCATATTTTTTACATTTATTCATTTATTTCATGAAGTTAGTATGCTGCATATGAAACCTGGTTATTGGAAAGCCCAGTGCTATTCATAGAGGTTGTTTTATAATTAATTTGATTGTGTTACTGGTTAATACTGTCCCTCAAAACCCCAAGTCTTTGAATTTCAAATGATATGCAAAACGTACCCTTTAAGCTTGTACGGAACTAGAAGGGTCAAAACTATGGCCAAAAGTTTTGCATCGCCCTATAGAATGAACTAATTCTGCTTCATAAAGTCGAGTGAAACCTGCTGAATAATGTGACGTTAACAAATTGAAAAATGTGATACTTTTAGGTGATGCAAAACATATGGCCATAGCTGTACTGTACCCTTTACCCAATTGTCCACATGATCTCAGATTTTTGAAGTTTTCTCCTGCCTGCAAATTCTCCAGATGCTTCCTTGGGATGTATTGTAAGTTCAGATGGGCCACAGGAACTGGTAGTATACAGAGTATTTTTAGATGTCTACCCCATCAATCATAAATTATGTTCTATCATTTAAATGTAGATACAACTATATAACCTAACCAATAACCCCCAGCGTTTTATTACTGATGATGTTGCAGTCTGTCCCGCTCTTGTCTATGAAACGGCTTTGTCTTTCCCTATTAAGGTCTACTATGCAGTGCTGTGCAGGTTGTTATAATCTAGCCATTTTACATGCACTCCCAAGCTTCTTACCAAAGCAAATCTGATCCTCTTAATGTGTTGTGAAGTGTCCCTTTTCCCTCTGTGAGGATTGGCCTCTGGGTTACAATCCCAGACCAGTGGGATAAAGGTTTAACAACTATAACTTGAAGTATCTAGTATCGAATACGTTTCATATTCTGACATATATGTGTGTGTGTGTGTGTGTGTGTGTGTATATATATATATATATATATATATATATATATATATATATATATATAAATATATAAGTCTCATTTTGGTAACTGTAACCCACTCGACTCCCTCTGTGGGTTGGCTATCCTCACTCGTGGAACACTATGCTACAGTGGGTACAGAGTATTGTACACCAAAGCCATGCATGGTTTTAACGGTTTCCAGGGACCTACACATTGTGTGTGGGGTGTGTTTTTTTATTTTTATTTATATAAACCTTCTCAAACTACTGGAATTAAGGATTATTAATTCCAAGATATCATGCTAGACAACCCGCACCTCCACCATTATATATATAATTAAATTATTATTATTTATTTATTAGCAGACGCCCTTATCCAGGGCGACTTACAATTGTTACAAGATATCACATTATTTTTACATACAGTTACCCATTTATACAGTTGGGTTTTTACTGGAGCAATCTAGATAAAGTACCTTGCTCAAGGGTACAGCAGCAGTGTCCTCCATCTGGGATTGAACCCACGACCCTCCGGTCAAGAGTCCAGAGCCCTAACCACTACTCCACACTACTGCCCTATTTAAAATGGCTGTTGCTGTCCATTCGTATTTAATGTGTCTGTGGTGTGTGCGCTCATGTTCTGTTGCCTTTTCCTTCAGGAGTGCGAGCGCTTGGAGGCTGAGAGAGGCCAGCTCCAGGAAGACATTAAAGAGTATAAGATTCGAGAACTGAGACAACTCCAGGACAACGCAGAGCTTGAGGAGGAGAACATCTCCCTGCAGAAGCAGGTCTCAGTGCTGAAAGAGAACCAGGTAACACCGTTCAGAACTGAAACGAGGAAACTGTACAGCAGAACTTCCCAAACACGGCTTTCATTCCAACTGAGCTCTTAATTACTTCACTAAACCCTTACTTGAACTAATCATTTGCTTAAATTGACCTATTTGTTTTCAGCTGTACAATTTTTAAAAGTATCTTGAAATCTGCACATTTTTACGAGACAAGGACAATTTATAAATACAGTTTCTGTACTAATATCAGAAAATACTATCTAGATTGTAATGCTGGTAAAGTACAACCATGTCACCTGATTTATGATACGATACAAATAATGTTTCTACTTTGGTAGTCACAAATCCACAGCTAAGTTTAGCTTGCATCACATAGCAGTTTCAGAATGACTGACGTTTGTTTACAGTATAGCTGTACCTAGGAAGTAAAGAGCTGCATCTCTTTTAATAATCTGGTAGATTGTATCTCTTTGTTAAATAGGTCTGGAAAAAGTTTATTCTTTCAGAGGTGTATGATCTCTGTGTGAAAGTGCAATATGTGGCCTCTTGTCCACTGGGTCAGACAATTAGCTGATATTTTGGAGATTCCAGACCCTCGGGTAGGTCTGCTTTAAAGGCAGAGCTCGAGGGAGGTTGATGCTAGTCAATCAGGTGTTTTTGTGCAGTGTCGATAACCAGCCACCCCTTCCCTCCCGCACAGGTGGAGTTTGAGGCTGTGAAGCATGAGCTGAAGCGGCACTCCGAGGAGCTGGAGCTGCTGAATGCTCAGCTGGAGGAGCAGGCGCGCCTCCGGGAGATCTCCGAGAGGCAGCTGGAGGAGGCTCTGGAGGAGCTGAAGCAGGAGCGGGAGCAGAAGAACAGCCTGCGCAGGGAGCTCGCCTCCTACAGCCTCAACCCCTTCGACTCGCTCTGCAACCTGCAGCAGCACCTGGAGGAGCTGGGGCTGGACGCGAGCCTGCCGGGGGAGGGGGAGGAGGAGGAGGGGGAGGGCGACAGCGGCTTCAACAATGGAGCCCTTGTCAACAAGGTCTTCCGCCCCGCCCCCAGCCTAGTCTCGGACCTGCTCAGTGAGCTCAACCTCTCCGAAACGCAGAGACTCAGGCAGCAGCTGCTCCAGGTAACAAACACCTGCCTGGTGTCGATCACAGAAATTTGACTCAACATAAAAGTTACCAAGCTTTGAAAAATAACCTTGTAGTAAGCAGTAAGATAAAACAAACAGTTTGGAAATAAAGCAAGTTTTTATATCTCGCTGAAACAAACTTAGCACGTTTTTATACCTCCTGCTTTTGTTTCTTGGAAAGTTCGTTCAACAGGTCAAGTTTGTGTCTTACAGTCGACAAAGCAAGAGAAGAACAAAACACAAACTTGTTTGAGGGTCAAACCTCAAATAATTACAGCTGGCATAGTAATAATAATTTTATGCAGATCACAAACCAATCCTAGTCTGTGCCACTCACTCCCATTTCTCAAACACATAGCTTATTCTTATGATTTCATGATGATATCGGTCTTAATCTCACTACAGCTGTCCCACTTTCCCCCTCCTCTCTGTGATCTTGTGTACCTTCTTTCCCATGGCTACATTTCTCTGCAGTTGTACAAACATCTCTTCAGAGTATCCCTTTTGCTCACACCAGTTTCCAGTAATGCTTTGTCTTTCTGTGCTGTGGATTTGGAAATGTTTACACAGGGAAAACTTCTTTTGATCAAGCACTCTTGTTTCTAGACAGGCTTTGTTTCACTGGGGTCGTGTAACAAAATAGTGCAACAGCTGAACTGCTAAACTTAAGTACATTTACACCATCTTGCCTTTTTATAGTTGTAAAGGTCTAAAAGCTGGGTTTGTAATGCTTCCTTATCTGCTGTGCTTACCAGATTTTTTTAAGACCAAACCAGTGGACAAAGCAGTATTTTTGAAAGTTTTCATGAACTTTTTTTTTTTTTTAGCTTCACATTGATATTCTGTTTTCTGAAATACTGGTGTGATGGTGATCATGACATTAGATATTTCAGAAACTAGAAACAAATCGCCTCCTGTGCAACATCTAAAGATACAGTGGTTGCTTATTGTTTTAAAGGCTGCTGATGAATAGTTCTCTGAAACGTATTGACATATGATGACAAGACTCTAATTGCGGGTAAAGCACGTTTAAGAACAGTTCCTTCTTTGACGCTGTGAATTCAATGACTTTGTCACCAAATTTATTATTTTAAGCCCTCAATCTACTTCTCTAGTCCCTTTTTTAAGTTTTACTTTCATCTAATACAATATTAAGGCCATGGACAACTTTCTCCATGTGCAAATTTACATTAAAATCAAGACTTATCATCTTTTGATCAATAGAAAGTACTTGAAAATGTCACCTACAACTTGTTGCTTCAAAGGTTGTTAGTTTATTAGAATAATGTTGTGTGATAGAATGAGTTTGGTGTGTAAGCTTTCATTTCCTGTTGTGTGCGGACGAGAGACCACATCCTCCTCCTACACCTGCAGCACTGTGCTAAAACTGCACAAAACAACCGTTTTAAAATTATATAAAAAAAAAAAAAAAAAAATCATCAGATTTCAGCAGCACTATTATTATTATTATTTGTTTCTTAGCAGACGCCCTTATCCAGGGCGACTTACAATTGTTACAAGATATCACATTATGTTTACATACAATTACATTATTTTTTACACACAATTACCCATTTATACAGTTGGGTTTTTACTGGAGCAATTTAGGTAAAGTACCTTGCTCAAGGGTACAGCAGCAGTGTTCCCCACTGGGGATTGAACCCACAACCCTCCGGTCAAGAGTCCAGAGCCCTAACCACTACTCCACACTGCTGCACTAGCCAAACTAGACTTCCTCAAATAGTAAAAGATTAATAATTGATTCAGTCCAATGTGGTCGGCTAGTTTTAGTTTCTTCTATGTTGACGTTTTACAAAACTAAAACACATTTCTGTGTCCTACAGAGTCACATTTTATCTAGCTAGTTTTCGCACAGTTGCAGGAAAGAGAACATCGTTCTCTTCCTTTTGATTTGCCTGGTATTCTGTGACGACCTACAAACATAAAAGTTAAGGAATGTGAGATGGCCATTTGGTTCCACATCACCCAGTCCTACAAGGATGTGAATCAAAAGTAATTTCAACACTGAAAAATAATTCTAGTCAAAATTGTCATTTGAAGTCTGTGTTGTATTTGAGAGCTACAACTTGGTAAAGACATATTTTGCTACCGAGTATCCAAATCTGGGGTTGTAATGCTGTGTGTGCATATGTTACTCTTTCATTTTAACATTTCCACACTGTGGATGTAGGATGTGGTGATACTCTTTGGCAAATGCGTGTGGTGGTGTTTTTTTTTTTTTTGTTATATATCCTATCAATTAACTAACGCAAGGTTCTCCCCGTTGACAGACGGAGCGAGAGAAGGCAGGCCTGTCCGGCTTGGTTCAGGAGCTGCAGAGGCAGGTGGAGAACACCAAGGGGGCTCTGGTAGAGCAGCAGGGCAAGACGCACAAACTGGCCGAACAGGTGGAGGCCCTGCAGGGCTGCAAGGCTCTCCTGCTGCAGCATGGGGAGCATGGCAAGGAGCACTGCACTGGCTCTGGGGAGAGCGGGCAGGACGAGTACTACGAACTGGACGTCAACCGGGCAGACATACTGGAGAGCCGCTTCCGAGCCTCCAACGGGGAACTGACACGGCTCAGGAAGGACTTGAAAGAGGCCGGGGCCAAATACTCCGCCCTGGAGAGCAAATGCAAGCAGGAGAAGGACCGGTGGAGGGGGGAGGCGCAGGAACTGGCCGAAAAGATCCGGCAGTGCATCAAATCCAGCCGGCAGGACCAGGAACGCATCTCCGAGCTGGAAAAGGAGATCGGAGCCACCCGCAAAGTGGCCACCGACTCCGAAGGCAGCCTGAGCATGGCCCAGGATGAGCTGGTAGCCTTCTCCGAGGAGCTGGCCTACCTGTACCACCACATCTGCACGTGCAGCAACGTGACGCCCAACCGCGTCATGCTGGATTACTACAGGGAGGGTCGAGGCAGCCGCAACCCGCTCAGGAAACGCAGGTCTTCGGACCTGTACACGAAGAGCCTGTTAAACCTGGACTCCCCCGTCGCGGAAAGTGGGAGCAGCGGCGAGGCCTCGCCAGTAGGGGGCACCCCAAACTCTCCCACCCTGGATTTCCGGGATCCCTCCAATGTGAAGAACTTGATCGCTGTGGTGCGCAGCCAGATCAAGCACCTTCAGGTACATGGCGTGTTTGTGGTTATTTGTTCATAGCGTGGACCATACATGGCTTCTATATCCCCTTCAGTCACAATCCTTTGTTTTTTTGTTTTTTTTTAAAAAAGCATTATAAAGCATAGGTAAAAGTGGTAACGTGGTACAATTATACAAGTAGTGATAAAGGGGCCATAATCGCTGTTTATCAACTTGTCCCTGTTAAGCAGACTCACAACTTACACTTCCAGTTTTACTGTAATAATATACCATCAGTCCTCAAGTACTGCACATTCCTGGTCAGTTTTACATTGAACTCCTGTCTGTTTTAGTACATTACTCCTATAGTTTACCTTTCTGTGCACAATCAAAGTGGGGATGTTAAAGAATGATAGCCTTTCACAAGTCGTAGCTAAAAAAAATTAACAATGTCTATGTAGGTGTTGACAGAATTCTCGGTCTTTTGTTAATCGCACCAATGAATGATACAGCTATTTTTATCATCCTCAGTTCTTCACTAAAACAGCGGCCCATGTTACTTTCAGCACTGTTGTCCATCTAACTATAGCTGAGAAGTCTATAACAGTTTGTGCTCTTTGTGGCAGTCAGTATATGACATGTGTGAGGAGTAGAAAGCGCTGCGTTTTGAAGGTAGCGTTATAGTTCATCTCTGTGCCTGCAGGTGGCGGTGGAGCTCTCGAGGCGGCGAGGCACCCTGCCTGCCTCCTCCTCCTCCCCCGAGGCAGAACGGGATGGGGAGGCTCTCCTGGAGGAAGTGCTCAAACTGAAGTCTCAGCTCAGCACCAAGAGGGAGCAGATCGCCACGCTCAGGACCGTCCTCAAGGCAAACAAGCAGGTAGGCAGCTGAGATGCAGCCTTTAATAACCTAGTACTGATCGCCTTGGCGCTTACTGCGTACTGCGTGCTGCCAGCATCCACTTTATTATTTAAAACATTCATTCATCAATTTAACTGTCCTGGACCCTAACGTATATTATATAACAAGCATATTTTCTTGTATTGTACTACTATTACAATGTGAATATGCATGTTTTTAAGTTGGATTTGAAAGCTTTGAAGAGTGAATTAATTATTTATTGCTTCTAGATTAATAGATTTAATAACAAATTCTCAATGCGTGTACTGTACTGCTGTTACAATGTGAACACGTGTGTTGGATTTGAAAGCTCTAAAGGTTGTTGATTGCACCACCAGTAAGCAGACTTTCTGAGTCTGAATCAAATGACTGCCTGAACCTACATGGAATGAACACAGCCTGTCCATTTCAAGAAATATATTTATATGAACAATCATTACAAATTATGCCTCTGCTAATTTTAGCATTGCTGTATTAAACAACTTAGAATTTTCCTAAACTGCAGCACCTGAAATACACATTTTGAGTTCAGATCTTTTGGCTTGAAACTCCCACCAGCCCTGCACCCAGTCCTGGTTTTCAGAACATCCCTCAATTTGTGTATTTATTAAATGATCATGAGCCAGGAGTTTGATAAATTGTTCCTCCATTTTTATAGCTGCATGAAAAACTCCATAAGAATAACAACATAAGAGTTTACGAACGCCATTCTGCCCATCTAAGCTCATCCAGTTCCTAATATCATCTTGACCTCAAAACTTTGTCAAGTTGGGTCTTAAAGGATCCCAGTGATTTCAGCAACATGATTAGGTAACCGGTTCCATATCCTCACCACTCTGTGTGAAGTCTCTCCCTTCCCTCTGTCCTGCGTCTGACCATTTCAATAACATACCTAAACAAGGGAAATTCTGAAACCCTGCAGAGTGTGAGTTTCAAGCCCTGAGCCCAGAATTCTTCTGTCTAACTCCTTTCTCCGTGTTCCTTACACTGGGTGCTCTGTGCGTGTGTGTGTTAGACAGCGGAAGTGACCTTGTCCAATCTGAAGAGTAAGTACGAGAGTGAGAAGGCGCTGGTTTCGGAGACGATGGTGAAGCTGCGCAATGAGCTGAAGGCTCTGAAGGAGGACTCTGCCACCTTCTCCTCGATGAGGTCCATGTTTGCCAACAGGTCAGTTACACCATGGTTTAGAACAGGGATGTCACACTCAGTTCCAGGATGGCCACAGTGTAAGGTTGGGCGATATGCCAGTGTGATTATTATTACGGGTATTTAATGACGATAAAAGTATTGGCGCAAATACATTTCTCTCATATCTCTATCTCTCTATCTCTCTCTCTATCGAGAGATAGATATATCTCTATCTCTATCGAGAGAGATATATCTATCTATCTCTCTCTCTTGAAATTATATTTCTCTCGATAGAGAGATATATCTATCTATCGAGATATATTTATCTCTCTATCTATCTTATCTATCTCTGTCTATCTGTCGAGAGATATATCTATCTCTATCTAACGAGATATTTAAATGTGTGTGTAACGATTGCGTTGGCATATTCGCATGTTATCAAGCTTCTTGTACTTCGTTGGTTCCCGGCATCTCTATGGTCAATTGTGAATGTATTGCATGCGGTAGCTAGAGAATGCATCATAGAAATGCCTTTACCCAACCTACCAATTTACTGATCTGTCAACCTGAAATTTTCAAATGTAAATCCTATATACGAAATAAGATACTCTGTGTTTGGAGAGAGTCTGGATGTAGCAAGCCGATCAATAAAGAACACAGTATTATTTTTATTTGAATCGGTGCGGTACCGGTACAGTTTTAAATATATTTTTTGGACATTATATTTTTTTTGTTTTTAAATTTTTAGGGAGCGTAACTGACTAGGAAAGGGAGAGCACAAAATGCTGAGAGTAACATTTACAGAAAACAACTATATCGGAAACACCGTGCTAGCGGACTACATCAGGAACAGCAACTTCCCAGACTAGAATATTAAGGCAGGACTAAATGGCTGCGAAAAAGACGTTGCTGGATTTTTTTTTTTTAAACTGGTGGAAAATAGAGGAGGTTTTTATTGCAAGATCAGGTTTTTCTACAGTAATTCAAAGTAATATCACAGTTAATGTAAGGCTGTAGTTAATGCATATCCCATAAGTTGGCATTATATATGTACAGTATTTATTTATTGAAGTTTCAAGTGCATTTAACTGTAAAAGACCTTGACAAATATGAAATATGTCCAGTTGAACAAATAATTAGATCAGTGATGTAAATTGAGAGCTTAAGGTTAGAATGAAAACCCAGAAGATCCTGTGGCCCTCGAGCTGGAGTTTGACACACCTGGTTTAGAAAGTACAATTCGCCAGAAAGCGCACGTGCTTGACTCTCTTTTAGTGCCTTTCACATTTTGTGTGTGGATTCCTGATGCTTGAGTTTATTAATGTCTCTCTGGGCCATCTCATCCTGGCACAGTTTGAAAGTTTCAGCGTTGAGCGCGTTCGTGCTAAACTGTGGCGCGGATTTACGAGCGTACCATTGGGAATGTCCGATAGTAGGCTAATCAAGATACAAACACACACTGTGTTAATAATGGGTAAGTTACGTGGGGAAAATTCATATATATTAAAGTGTTTTATATGATTAGTGTCTGTAATATGTCAGTAGGTTCTATTCCCAGATAAGGCAACGTTCTATAGTGTTACACTTACCAGATAAAAAGGCTGTTCCTTCAATCACAGCCAACAAACTCCTGAATTAACTAATCCTAGTTTTTCTTATTAATCGTCAGAAGACTTTAATATATCGGTACACATGCATTAAGCCTTTATAAATACAAGTTAGACATTTCAGACTTGTGTGTAACGTTGAGGTTCTATTGTATGTACCAAAATGGTACACATTTCATATCAAATTATTTTGAAACCTGTTTGCACACTGTACCTAGATTAAGTCTTGTACAATATTAATCTGGTTCCTGGCTGCAATCCACGCACAACAATCACAAAAACAGTGGCAAACTATAGTGACTGCAGTAGTTTTAAGTGTTGAAGAAATCTTTTGTTGATTTTTGATATGCTTTAACTAAGAAGGGCTGACTTTGGTGGTTTTTCAGTATTAGGTGTTGCTGCAGGGTGCAGCCTGCATCTGAACATATATATTATATACACACACACTAATTTCATGGCTTTTTACATCAATAATTACTGCTTTTGGCTTTTGTGAACAAAATACTTTGCTTCACAGCTCTTAAACCATTCCATATGCTGCACTTCTGACATGCTAGACCTATTTAAGATGCCTTTAGTGTTTTTTATTGTCCATTTTAGATTTAATTTTTTTGCATGTGATGTGGTGGTACAGTTGCATGGTGCACTGTTTGGGATGAGTCTAGGTTCAAAGAAATCAAGTATGTAGTGAAACTGTGTGTTGCTAATCCTTACCAGAAGATATGTCAGGATCCGTGTCATTTTTTTAAATGAGAATGGCTTTTCCATTGATTTTAAACAAACTGTCGCTTTTTTTTTTTTTTCTCAAAAAGAAAAGGCCAATATAAAGCTAGCAAGGCATAAACAGGAATTTTAAATTATTGGTCTGAGTTACATTTAATCAAACCTGGTCTATAACAGCATACCCACATTTTAAACTTGATTGTTTGCAGAGTTTACTTTATATATATGTGTGTGTGTCTGTTCCACCTGTAATGTGACATCTAAATCCTTGGTGCTAACACTCCTTAAAGCTGATAAATGTAACTAGAGTCGGATCCATCAGTTACAATTTTTACTCCCTCTTTTTCTCTCTCTCTCTCTCTCTCTCTCTCTCTCTCTCTCTCTCTCTTTTTTCTGTTGTCTTTGTCTCTCCTGTTTTTGGGGGTTTTTTGGGGGTTTTTTTGTATATAAAAGACTGGCTGATTGTCCCAGCAGAGTGGAGCAAGCGTTAGATTAGCTCCAAAAAGCTTTTAGTTGGATCTGTAGTGATTTTAAAAATCAATTTTACCTTTTTATTACCTTTTTTTTTATTAGCACTATTACTAGTCCTGCTTTTAATGTGCTGACTGGCTTTTTTTGTTTGTTTTTCATTAATTATGTGTTTTTTTTGCATTCATTTCTGAATCCTGCAAGCATTTCAAATGCAACGCTATAGATAAACGGCTGCATCCTGGTACCTGTACTGAAGGTCACATGGCCGTGTCATTGCAGCGAGTTTGTGCTCCAACTAATGATTTGATTAGATACGTTGAAGCTTTCAGCAGCTGTGCTGTCTTTTTGAAATAACTGAATATTCCAAATGAAGTCCTGAAGAACAAGCGAGGACCCAGAGTAAAGGGATGCATGTGACGGAGCTACCAGTGTCAATAACACGCAATACAATCATTCCTTTAATAGTGTTGGGGACAGCTGAAGGGCCGACTGAATTGAGGGCTGTTTTTGCTTTGTTTCCAAACAAGTGCCAGAACCTTCAGTCTGATGTAAAGACAATCGGATGTTGTCCACTGCTCACCCCATCTCATTCCTTGTCCCTTTTTAATATCTGATCCTGGGCTGTCAACATGACGATCATGCCACATGATGTCCACGTACAGCCGTCCTCACCCCATGTAGTCATCACTGTGTCGTCTGTCAGTTGGCCGTTATCTCCAGCGACGTTACTGCTATAACTAGATTTTTTTTTTTTTTTTTTTTTTAAATCCAATAACTACATTGTCACACAAAAACAGATCGAACCAAGCTCCAGAACCCTGTTAAAAAGCAGTTGGACGGCAAGTTTCAAAGTGGGTACAATTTACTGTCATAACGAAGTGGTCTTCTGTTAGTGTCTACTAATGAACTCTTATATTTGGGTTTAAGAAAACCTTGTTGTGGAGGTAGTGGCTTATTTAAATGGGTAACAATATAGGACGTTGGCTTGATGCGGTCATCTCGTGGGGGGCCAAGGGAAGTACATTTGACACTTGCACAGAAGTCTTTTTTTCAGCGTCTTCATTTCGATGACTCGTATAACAAAGCAACTCCTAATTTCATTGATTCTTGGTTTCCATTGGGTTTATACTGTTGGGATGCTATTCTGCTGTCTATCGCAGGAGAGCTTTGAGAGCGAAGGGGTGTCGAAGCATTTAAACAAAGAACAGCAATGCAGACAGATAATCCCCCCCCCCCCCCCTCGTATACAACCCCCACTCCATACTCCCCCTCATATTTACAGTAACACAAGAACAGTTGTGACTGACCCCAGTGCAGAGTGTGTATGTGGTGTCTCTTAGGCTGTGGCAGGCAGCTACATACAGAGCAGCTCCTTCTGCTGTCTGCTGCCCCTTTCCTAACAGGACTGACGTTTTCTCTGTGTCAGAGCGCAGGGAATTCTGTCACCAGTTGGGTAGATTTAGGGAACTACATGTCTCCGGTGTGTTTGTATTTGGGGCAGTGTAACAGGAATTTGGTATCTCGCTCGCGCTCTCACTCTCACTCTCGCACACAGGGATTGTACTGATCTGAGAATTGACAGATTAATTTGTTACCCTCAGCAGGAGAACTGTAGGAGGGTCAATAAGTACAGTTTTATTCTGCTGGGGTTGCTTTTCGTAGTCCCTTTATTTCTACATTTGAGAGAGGCTAATTTAGATGACATTTTTTTTCGTAAGCCAGCTTCAGTTCAAAACCCCAGTGACTGTCATGTCCGGGCAGTCAGCAGGCCAGTCCTTGTGCGCATAAGAAGAGGTGTTCAGCCAAAAGAGAACTATCTTAAGAGAGTACTTGGCAAACAAACTGCATTGCGGAAACTGTCTGGGTGTAACTTGCTCTGGCCACACTATCCTGGCTGGATATGGAGGAACACCAGCAGCTGATGCAGTTTGCTGTGTTTGGGGTGTGAATACACAAATGCTAGGCTCTTGAAACGTCCTTGTTTTAGTTCTGCTTTAGAGGTCCCATCAAAATATGTTGTTGCTCTGTATTGGCTGTTTTTTATCGGGGGGGGGGTGGGGGGGGTGGGGGATGTATATAAAGGGTGTCTTCGTTCCGTTCTGTGCATGTGTAGACAGGGATGAGAAGATGATGGCCATGCCCTTTGGGGTCTCCTACTGGTGAGAAATGTAATTGAAACAGTGCAGTTCTTTTTAAAGCATGCAGCTGCAGGATCCTTTCCACAGACCCAGCGCTGGGATATCTGTTTGGTCTGGTACAGCACGTGTACCACAGCGTTTATATAAAACCACAGCTGCTGCTGGACCATCGGAGCACAGCCAGTACACTTGTACGTAGCAGAGATGCATTCATTTTTATATTGAAGCAGTATACTGATGCTTTGCACATTTGCCATTGCCGTTTTTCCTGTTTGTTTTCTTCCCAAATTAAAGCACCTGTGTCGTCTAATGGTTTCGCTGCCCTATTATTATTATTATTATTATTATTATTATTATTATTATTATTATTATTATTGTTATTCAAGGTTTATTTATCCACATTCTGTCACCTCCCCCTTGCCCCTGCCCCACAGTTCCATGGTAATCCAGTCTGTAGAGGCCAGTTTGCTGGGGTAATCGGACTTGTGTGCCAGCAGGCTGGGGGGGGGGGTTCAGAAGTTACACTATGAGATATAATTGGATTACACACACTGTTCCCCATCAGAGCACTCTTTCCTGGATGTATAGTTAACCCTTGCTACAGCTACATGAATGAGCAGGGTATTTAGTTCTTTATCAGGTTTTTGTGCATTGGGTGAAAGCATACATGCATCAATTAAAGAAAAGCACTTTTTTTTTGTGTGTGTGTGGTGCTTTACTACATGAATGGTACATTCATAAATACTAGAGCCTACCGAAAAATACATCAAGAAAACTGATTCTCAAAATACTACTTTTTTTAAAAGAATATCAGTCCAAAAAGTTACACAGCAAAGTTCTAGCATGCTTTCTGTTGGCGTTACAACATTATAGGGGAATACTGTAGAGGGTCTAGTTAAGGAAGTGGTTGGAACCTCTGATGGGAATGGCTAAGGTTGTCTGCACCCTGTATCTTCCTGTAGACAGAATTGTGAATCTGTGGGGCCTTGTACAAAATTATAATCTAAAACGGAGGTTACTTGCGGTGCGATTTCTTAATTATTCTCATTGGAGGAACATTCATTTATCCCAGAACAATCTGTGTTTTTGTCAGCTTTTCTCCTGGTGGTGAACAAAGTCTGAAATGGAGGATCATTTTACCTGGTTATAATAAACCTCCTCACACTTTTTGTACTTTTTCTGGACCAAATAAGTAACAATAAAAACTGCATGAGATTGGAAAGATGTTATGATGAACAAAGTTACTTTTTTTTCAAAGAAAAGTCTCTGATATTGAGCCGTCCTAAAAAGGTCTGGTTTCTTCAATGTAACTCTAGTGTGTTTCCATTGTTTAAAACCATTCGGACAATGTCCTCGAACAGAGATTACCCAGACGCACCTCCTAATGCAATTGCTCTGTGGTTGAGCTGCAGATTCAGTTTTGCACTGAGACAGCTGAAAAGAGTGATGATAGTGAATGTGATCATCGTAATAAACCCATTAGTCTATCCAAGTCCATAAGGAGAGTGGAAAAACCGCTGACCATCAAAACCAGTGAAATGTGAACATGCTTCTTTGTCGCATATCCAAGTATCAACACTCCCAAGTTATATATACTATATACTTTTTTTTTTTTTTCCCCTCATCACAGATTACATTGCAGACATACAGCAGCTAGCTATTTCACAGACAATTCTGTGTTCCATACACAGGAAAGTAATAAAAATGCAATAAAATGACAGCCGCACAAATGTAGTCAGACGCCAGGCTCACAATTTCCCTCCTATCCACTGCATTTATTTAAATGGTGCCGCTGTTGTCTTTTACTCAAGTCTCCCAGTGTCTCACTCCTAGCTCCTCTTTGCCTGGGGTATATCACTCTTCTATTTTTGCATATATCTGGTGAACCACTTAGTTTCATGACACAGTTGACTTGGTATTAACATAATTTAGCATTATATTATTAATCAGTTTCTAGGGATATAATGGTCTGTCTGTACACCAGTCCTTCTGTATGTTACACTTTACATTGCATAGATCACTACCTATGAAATAAACCAGGCGAGTGTAGTAGGAATCCAGTGGATGCCTTTTCTGGGATCTAAATGGTTAAATGAAACTATGACATAGAAGCGAGATCCCTTCTTAATCCTTGATAATTTATATATTTCCAAAGAGCTTCGGCACTGTGGGGCAGGCAGATGGTCAGGGGGTCACTTGACCTGCTCAAGGCCCCTCCACCTCTCGCACACCATTTGAAGACGGATGGGATTATGCCGGACAGAAAGCGGATTAAAATCTTACCTAATGTCACTTTGCAGGCTGAACGAACTTCTCCATTTGCAGATGGACTGAAAACACACCAGCCATAGGACCGGCAGAGATGTTGACATGCATAAGATGATTATAAAGTCAGCTGTCTACATTCAAATCAAGCCCCCTGTATCATAAATCTAAAAGTATAAAGGCACTAAAAACGCAAGTTTTTAACTTCAGTTTGGGAGGAAGGACTTGTCACCCGTACGCATATAGTCAGTCAGTCAAAAAAAATACATTTTTAATAGTTACATGTCGTTCAGCCCTCTTTGTTCAGTACAGGCGATTGTGGGTTTTGAGACCAGTTGTATAATCTTGTACTGTACTCTATAATTGTGGCCGTCAGGAGTTTTGAAACCATTGCTGATAGCAGTAATTTAAAGTAGCCAATTGTCTTTTCTAACCACCCTTGTCCTTCTCCCCTTGCACTAGTAAAGCTTCAATTCCTTCACAAGCTAGTCTGAGTGACCCGCCCCCCACCCCCCTTTCTCCTCCCTGCAGGTGTGACCAGTATGTGACTCAGCTGGACCAGATGCAGAGACAGCTAGCGGCCGCCGAGGACGAAAAGAAGACCCTGAACTCGCTGCTGCGCATGGCCATCCAGCAGAAACTGGGCCTGACCCAGAGACTGGAGGAGCTGGAGACCCCTCACCCTGGAGCCAGCCCTCGACGGAGCCGCGGCAAGCCCGTCCGATCCTCCCGCAGCCCCCGAGCCAGCCCGGTCAGGAGCTACCCGAGCCCCCAAGCCAGCCCGGTCAGGAGTTACCGCAGCCCAGTAAGATCCAGACTCCCTGCTGCTAATAGTCCTGCTAGACCCTGCAGCTCCTCAACTGGACACACCGACAGCCCTTCCAGAGCAAGGCCTTTGCCTTTTACAGAATACCTGTATCTGTTTAAACAGGACGGTTAGCTTCTCTGGGAGGAAGAAAAAAAGTAAGCCATCTTAGACACGCTGTTCCCAATGTGCTGCAGTGTTGGGTAGATAAGATTAAAGAAATGTTTAAAACAAAAAAAATCATAGTCTTCCGTCTCCTGGTTCTTCTAAAATTACATTACTTCTGGATTTATAGCCAGCACTTTTTATTGATCTCTCTGTCTTTTTTTTAAATTTTAAATAAAAACTTGTTCTGTACAGTTTTTGACCATGCAGATAAAGAGGTTTAAATTTATATAACTTATAACAGAAAACTGACTTGTATATAATAAGGGTGTGACATTTATCAAGGGATCTGGTGAAATTAATATTAGGTTGAGAGGCTATATTTGTTACCAAAACCCTTGTATAAAAGCACACGCTTAGGAAAGTGTGGTGTACGTTTATTTGGTATAGTTGAGCTTAGACCAAGTTACACATTGTGTGTTTTTATTTATTTCTCAGTCAGGGAGTGCAGGTACAAACATTAAGCTAACTAAATCATTCAATAAATCTTTGTTTCGCACTTTGTTTAGCTACATTTAGTCTCAAATGTGCAGTTTTTATAGCAAACGTGATATTTTCTGTTCAGAGCATGATGTTACACTATTTTTTACCATGTTTCAAAACTGCACGTTCAAGACCTATATATTGAATGGAAGTGGATTGGCTTTATGGAATTATTTTGTCACTTTTAATGTCTGGCAAAACTTGACAGTTATTTTTTGGTTTCTGATGAAATGGGCGTTGTTTAGATATAAATAACTCCTGTAGATTAAACTGTATTTGGTTAACCACATATTTCTTGCTTTTTCTAGACCGCCGTTGCTTCAGAGATATCAGGATTTTTCACTGTAGATTTGTGTACGTCATCTCTGTACAGAATACTAATTTTTTTGTATTTTTTTTTTTCCCCATTTTTTTTCAGCAATTTTAAAACAATTTGAAAAAGAACCTTCCACAGCGTCCCACTGAAGCCGATTTTATGTCCCTGGAATTTCATTTGGTCAGGCACACTGGCTTCTTTCTTTTTCTAAAATAACTGGACAAATTAATTTGTCCCTCATTTCCACTGAAAACTTAATGGCAAATCCTAACACTGTCCTGGATGTTGAATAAACCAAACAAATGAGGCATCAGAAATGGAGAATTAAATGAAGGATTTTGCACTAAAATTATGACAAAAAATAACTTGCTTTTGTTATGTTTTTCCAATTTTACAGACGTTTTAATTGAAGAATGTAAATATTAGTTCCAGTTTAATATATTTTACAGTGAAGGCAAATCTTTTACTTTTTTAGTGGCTAGCTGTTCTCCTCTGTGGTGTCAGTGCGACCCACACGATCTGTCATTGCATACGTTTGTGAAATTCCGGATAGGAATCTGGTTACAGAAGCACAAGGTGGCTTTTTTTTTTCCCCGCTCACCGTCATTACCGCGTTTTTGTGAAACTTGCAGCCTCTAAACTTATTTGGAGGACAGATAAGTTTGATTTAACCTTATTGTGCTTAATATTTTAAAACAACGTTCTAAAACCAAATTTTAAAATATCCGCTCTATATGAAGAATGTGTTTATAATCTTGTAGTGTTGCAGCAGGAGAATGTTTCATTCATGGGATTACTTTTCTTCTTATTATTATTGTTTAACTAAGAACTGAAGTAGTAAACTTGACAAAACAAAATATATTTTAGTGTAAGACTGGCCTGGATTGTGGAACACTGGCAGTTTAAAATCATGCCGCATGCACTCAAACCACTTAAACTGCAACTTTTATTGTTAAAAAAATGTAAATCAAGTTGCAAACTCCGTTGCCTTGGGTATGTTTTATAAATGTACCGCACTGTGGGGGGGGAGTTGATTAAAACTGACTAAAAAATTTAAAAAAAATTCTGTTTTACTTTTCTTTAAAAGCAAAAAAAAAAATCTTTAAATGTATATTATAAAAAAAAAAAAAAACATTGCAGCTTTAACCATTTTATTTCCAGGGAGGTACTGGTAAAATTTGTGATTTTTTTTTTTTTTTTTTTTTTACATAGTCTATAGCTGCACAGAATTCCTCCATGTACATCTCGAGATGCTGGTGAGTTTTAAACTCCTAGTACTGGCCATGAATGACTGCTGATCTCACAACGTTATTAAATTCTCTTTTTTTTTTTTTTTTGGACAACAGGTTTCTGTTTTCTTCCTCACTCAAGATTTGTCACCAATTAGTTTTCATTGCACAGGTGTATATAGAGTATGAAAATGGTTATATTTTACTATTTTTTACAGTTGTGCTCGAAGGTTGTATTTTTGTGTTCATGTTTTGAAATCTCACTGTTGCCACGTTTTTGTTTCCATGAGAATATTGCCAATAAACCCCTTCGCTAGTCAATCAGTTTGCTTGTGTTCCTTTATGCAGTACACTCCTTCCCTCTGACAGTACAAAACTACCTTTGACTATGAAGAGCACCCCCCTATTAGGACCAGATATATGCAGTGTCCCTTTGTTTGTAATGAGGGATTATATTGTAATTGAACTTTTTATTGGGCAGTGCAATTTTCGTCCAAGCCACTAGATGGAGACAAGGGACTGTCTGAAAGAGCTACTATTAATAAAAATAATAATTTGACAGAGGCTTTTATCCTAGGCAACTTCCATGTATTACAGGGTTACAATGCAAGGTCAATATTTAAATATAGTATAGTTTACAGTAAGTGCAATATGAAATCGGATGCAACAGGTTAGTATTACTAGTTATATCTACAATGACAGTTGTGCAGTAATACAATAGCTGAGGATCCTGTATTTATTTCTTAGCAGACACCCTTATCCAGGGTGACGTACAAATTTTTTTTTACAAGATATCACATTAATTTTACATACAATTACCCATTTATACAGTTGGGTTTTTTACTGGAGCAATCTAGGTAAAGTACCTTGCTCAAGGGTACAGCAGCAGTGTCCCCCACCTGGGATTGAACCCACGACCCTCTGGTCAAGAGTCCAGAGCCCTAACCACTACTCCACACTGCTGCCCTGTTGAACTGCCCCAGGCTAAGGCGGCAGCTGTGAAGAGCATTTGCAAGTGAAATCGACCCCCAGAAAGATCTAAAACCAAGCAACTGAGGAGCTATTAACATTCCGACCTGGGGCTAATGACAGCTGGCTAGTTATTGTATTATTATTATTATTATTATTTATTTCTTAGCAGACGCCCTTATCCAGGGCGACTTACAATCGCAAGCAAATACAAATACATTCAAGTGTTACAATATAAGTCATACAATAAGAACAAGAAATACAATAATTCTCAAGTGTGACAAACCACAATTCAATAATACAGCAGATAATAGTGAAAGTTACATCAGGATATGATTAAGTAGTGATAGTTACATCAGGATATGATTAAGTACAAAATACTACAGATTAAACACTTGGGAGATTACAATATTCTGAGGTACAGGATTAAATGCAGTAAAATAGGGGGCAGATAAGAGCAAAATAAAGCATATTTAAATGAAGGGTGATAGTGTCCCAGGATACAACAGAGGAGTTCTACAGGTGCTGTTTGAAGAGGTGAGTCTTAAGGAGGCGCCGGAATGTGGTCAGGGACTGGGCAGTCCTGACATCTGTAGGAAGGTCGTTCCACCACTGCGGAGCAAGGGTGGAGAAGGAGCGGGCTCGGGAGGCAGGGGAGCGTAGCGGAGGTAGAGCCAGTCTTCTAGTGCAGGCGGAGCGGAGAGGTCGAGTGGGGGTGTAGGGAGAGATGAGGGTCTGGAGGTAGCTGGGTGCAGTCTGATCAAGGCATCTGTAGGCTAGTACAAGAGTCTTGAACTGGATGCGAGCGGTGATCGGGAGCCAGTGGAGCGAGCGGAGTAGTGGAGTAGCGTGGGCGAAGCGAGGTAGAGAGAACACCAGGCGAGCAGCAGAGTTCTGGATGAGCTGGAGCGGACGGGTGGCGGACGCAGGGAGGCCAGCCAGGAGGGAGTTGCAGTAGTCTAGGCGGGAGAGTACCAGGGCCTGGACCAGGAGCTGGGTAGCATAGTTGGTGAGGAAGGGTCGGATTCTTCGGATGTTGCTCAGGAAGAATCTGCAAGTGCGTGCCAGAGTGGAGATGTGATGTCGGCATGGATATGCCTGTGCTGACGTCTGTTCCGCCCCTAGGTGGCGCCATTTACATTAATTTACTCCACGGATTCCACTATTGCACAGTGCAATTATAAGCAAGACACGTGGCAAAAATTATCAAATACAGTATGTGAAATATTTGTAGATCTTGGACATTAGGTTACCAAGTCCCAATCTCAAAATCACAGTAAAATACTCTTGGAAACGGCAGCAAAAGTGAATTTTACCCTTAAAATGCCGGCTAGCTGACATGTTTATAGTCTTTTAAAGACCCAATATATGATTTTATAACTGAGAAGGTTGGTACTTTGAGCATGGTGAAAATATAAAACTACTTTATAAAAGGTTATCACTGTTATTTTATCTATCCATAATATAGGGTTAATTTTACTGTTTTCTGACACACAAAAAAAAATGCTGAAAACTGGGATGTCTGAAACCCTATCCATAAATAAGTAATAGATAAACAGTTATGAAAGTTACTTTTAAAAAGTAATCTGTTAGTTACAAGTTACTTGTAACTAGTGACAGTAACTTATCACATTGAAATTACTTTTCAACGAGTTACAGTAACAAACACTTTTCAGGCACAGTTTTCATTTAGTCAACAGATCTTTTTACCTTTAAAATATCTGGTAGCTGACGAGATAAAATACATTCATTCTACATTTAAAAAGCTCAGCTGTACATATTAATTTTTTTAAGTGTTTGTGTTTTTTTTTGTTTTTTGTTTTTTTTTTATCACTGTGTAGTTATCAGATTTTTCCTGGCCATCGCGTGATTCACTATGTATGCAAGGACACAATCTGTAGTCCGCATAATTGCTGATTTATAAACAGACCCGAGAATTAAATAACTTCCTGTTTAGTTTGTCTTCTTTTTTTGTTCCTGGGTGATCTTACCGAAGAAAAAGAGTTTTTATTTTTTATATTACTGCTCCTAGTTTGCTATTTACTTTGTAATTTTTTCTTAAGTCTGTTCAGGTTCTTGCAGAACAAAACATACGAACGAGAGGAGGTCATTTGACCCATCTAAGTTCGTCCGGTTCCGAGCAGCTGATTGAGCTCAGAACTTTGTCCAGTCGGGTCTTAAAGGATCCCAGTGATTCAGCATCAACAACATGACTAGGTAACCCATTCCATCCCCTCACCGCTCTCTGTGTGAAGAAGAGTCTCCTTCAACAACATGACTAGGTAACCCATTCCATCCCCTCACCACTCTCTGTGTGAAGAAGAGTCTCCTTCAACAACATGACTAGGTAACCCATTCCATCCCCTCACCACTCTCTGTGTGAAGAAGAGTCTCCTTCAACAACATGACTAGGTAACCCATTCCATCCCCTCACCACTCTCTGTGTGAAGAAGAGTCTCCTTCCCTCTGTCCTAAATCTAATCTCCATTAATTTCCAACTATCCTGGTTTAGTTTAACTATGTCATATCATTTCTGTCACCAGTTAATCTCTTCACTTGACCTCGTCTATAAGATATAAGACTATTGTCTATAAATACAAGATAATCTACCCAGTCTTGTGTGATGTAAGAGCACAGCTGGGAGAAGCAGGTTTCTGTTTACCTTGGAGGGTATGTTATGTAATGAGCATCTGTTCAGGGTCGTGTTTCGATCATAATTGTGTTATAAGATTGTCTCATTTTTCAACTCTTGGCTGACTTGTTATCTGGTGCGATCAGGAAGAGAATGTACAATCAGAAAGGGCAAAGAAAAGAAAAAGACGGTACTTTATTTTGTATCAGCAGGGAAGCTCAATTTTCTGTAATGCACTGTTGAGATTGCATTTGGAGTACTGAGTTCAGTTCTGGTCATTTGAGGTCAGACCTGGGTGAGAGGAGAACGAGAGGAGAGTGTTTGCACCAGCTGTGTTCGTCCGGTTCCGAGCAGCTAACTGATCTCAAAACTTCGGGTCTTAAAGGAAGAGGCTGTGTGGTCCAGTGGTTAAAGAAAAGGGCTTGTAACCAGGAGGTCACCGGTTCAAATCCCACCTCAGCCACTGACTCATTGTGTGACCCTGAACGAGTCACTTCACCTCCTTGTGCTCCGTCTTTCGGGTGAGACGTAGTTGTAAGTGACTCTGCAGCTGATGCATAGTTCACACACCCTAGTCTCTGTAAGTCGCCTTGGATAAAGGCGTCTGCTAAATAAACAAATAATAATTAAAGGATCCCAGTGATTCAGCATCAACAACATTTGAAGCTCTTATACATGAACTCCTGTTTGATGATAGAAGATTGTAAAACACAGTTATTCAACACACAGCTTTTGTACCATGGCTTCAACCCCTAATCTCTCTTAATTTAAGGTCTGGAATGTAGTGAAAACAAGGCTTGCTTGTCTAAAAGCACACACAACGCATGTGCAGGCGTGCAACTTTCCACATCACTACGCTGCCTGGGAGCTACTATATATATGAAGTAGCTTTCGAGTTAAGGGGAATGAAACCAAGGAATAGAGAACAATGAGTAATCAGGACTATACAGTATATATATACGACACATACACCAAATACACCTGACCTCTGTATGGATCAGAAGGGATTAAATGAACGAGCTTTGAAGATAGGTGAGGAAACTGAATCTACTCAGCTCAGAACAAAGAGGAATGGGGGGGGGGGGGGGGAGACTTGATTGAAGTCTTTAAAATCATCAGAGAAGTTGATAAAAATAACCTTGACTGATACTTCAAGCGCAGCACAGAAACCAGGACCAGAGGACACACAGTGTGGAGATAGACTTAGGACAGAGGGAGGGAGACTCTTCTTCACACAGAGAGCGGTGATGGGATGGAATGGGTTACCTAGTCATGTTGTTGAAGGAGACTCTTCGTCACACAGAGAGTGGTGAGGGGATGGAATGGGTTACCTAGTCATGTTGTTGAAGGAGACTCTTCTTCACACAGAGAGCGGTGAGGGGATGGAATGGGTTACCTAGTCATGTTGTTGAAGGAGACTCTTCTTCACACAGAGAGTGGTGAGGGGATGGAATGGGTTACCTAGTCATGTTGTTGAAGGAGACTCTTCTTCACACAGAGAGCGGTGAGGGGATGGAATGGGTTACCTAGTCATGTTGTTGAAGGAGACTCTTCTTCACACAGAGAGTGGTGAGGGGATGGAATGGGTTACCTAGTCATGTTGTTGAAGGAGACTCTTCTTCACACAGAGAGTGGTGAGGGGATGGAATGGGTTACCTAGTCATGTTGTTGAAGGAGACTCTTCTTCACACAGAGAGTGGTGAGGGGATGGAATGGGTTACCTAGTCATGTTGTTGAAGGAGACTCTTCTTCACACAGAGAGCGGTGAGGGGATGGAATGGGTTACCTAGTCATGTTGTTGAAGGAGACTCTTCTTCACACAGAGAGCGGTGAGGAGATGGAATGGGTTACCTAGTCATGTTGTTGAAGGAGACTCTTCTTCACACAGAGAGTGGTGAGGGGATGGAATGGGTTACCTAGTCATGTTGTTGAAGGAGACTCTTCTTCACACAGAGAGCGGTGAGGAGATGGAATGGGTTACCTAGTCATGTTGTTGAAGGAGACTCTTCTTCACACAGAGAGCGGTGAGGGGATGGAATGGGTTACCTAATCATGTTGTTGAAGGAGACTCTTCTTCACACAGAGAGTGGTGAGGGGATGGAATGGGTTACCTAGTCATGTTGTTGAAGGAGACTCTTCTTCACACAGAGAGTGGTGAGGGAATGGAATGGGTTACCTAATCATGTTGTTGAGGCTGAATCAAAGTTTTGAGATCAATCATTGATGGGCTGATCAGCCTCCTCTGAATGGTAAAAGTTGTTATGTACAAACAGACATCTTAGACCCAGTCGTTCTGATAAATTCCCAGTCGCTCCTAATCTAGGCAAACTTAAATCCTGCGTTTAGCAAACTAAACTACCTTGACAAAATCTTCAATTGAGTTTTAAGAAGTAAATTATTTATTTTTTAGCAGATGCCCATATCCAGGGCGACTTACAATTGTTACAAGATATCACGTTATTTTTACATACAATTCCCCATTCATACAGTTGGGTTTTTACTGGAGCAATCTAGGTAAAGTACCTTGCTCAAGGGTACAGCAGCAGTGTCCCCCACCTGGGATTGAACCCACGACCCTCCGGTCAAGAGTCCAGAGCCCCTAACCACTACTCCACACTGCTGCCCGTTGCGTCAAATGACATTATGTTTGCCTTTTGCTGTTGTTACACTACCTTAAAAAACCAAAAAGTATTTTAGTAATTGCAAGAAGAATCAGCTCAGGAATACTGAAAAACAAAGGAAAGATTTCAAGCTCCTTTTTTAGTGATCACGTTGCAGGATTTGTTTCAAAAACTTGAGTTTATTTATTTATTAATTTATTTTTGGATAAATGGAACTCAATACCACGATGCCAGAAGGATTCAATAGAACTGGAATAGCAGATCGTTACGTCATGGGGTAAATTACATCATAGGCACATTCATAGATTTAGACAGAAGTGTAGTTACCATGGCAGCAAAAAGCACACACTCCCTTGACAAAGGTATGTCAAACATACCGAAACGTTGGGAAATTGCTGTTTTTGAGCAAAAAAACGTATATAGACCCTCTTCACAAACCTTAACCTTACGTGTAATTGAATAATTAAAACAAATTCAAAACCATGTTATTATGGGTAAATTATTTAAAATAATAATAATAATAATAATAATAATAATAATAATAATAATAATAATATTTAAACTGATTTTGGCGTCTATGTTAATTTTCTTTTCCACCTATACGACAGTTTGAGTATATTATTGCTATAGGGTCTTATTGCTTATTCAATGTTACAGCACAGTTATCTAAATTAACTGAATTTATTTAGGGTTATTTTTTAACGTATTCTTCCGCATAAACACTCTAAAATGAACCTTCTATAAATATAGTCCTCCACAACAACGATCTCCTCTATAAAATGAGTACAAAACAGCTTTTAAAAAGGTATACTTTTATTTGAATAAACTGAGAACAAAACATTGTGAAAAAATATGTAATTATTATTATAATTATTATTATTATTATTATTATTATTATTATTATTATTAGTGCGAAGTTATTAAAAAACGCTTCCGTGAAAATAAACTGAGGACAAAGATCAGAAAAAAAAGATGGTGCAATTGTGATAATAATAATTATTCGTATTTTCCTTGGTAATTGATTTGAATATTTCCAGATATCGAGCAGTTATTTAAAATGCTTCCAGTAAAATTGCCTTGTAATTAGACAGCAGCGTGACCTTTGGAAGGGCTTTGATGAAGATGGCGAATATTAATTATAGCAACTGTAGACAGATTATTATCATTTATTTCTTATCAGACGCCCTTATCCAGGGCGACTTACAATCGTTACAAGACATCACATTATTTTTACATACAATTACCCATTTATACAGTTGGGTTTTTACTGGAGTAATCTAGGTAAAGTACCTTGCTCAAGGGTACAGCAGCAGTGTCCCAGACCTGGGATTGAACCCACGACCCTCCGGTCGAGTCGAGAGCCCTACTATACCACTATATATATTTAAAAGTGAGGGATTGCTATTATAAAGCAGCAGTGTGGAGTAGTGGTCAGGGCTCTGGACTCATGACCGGAGGGTTGTGGGTTCAATCCCAGGTGGGGGACACTGCTGCTGTACCCTTGAGCAAGGTACTTTACCTAGATTGCTCCAGTAAAAACCCAACTGTATAAATGGGTAATTGTATGTAAAAATAATGTGATATCTTGTAACAATTGTAAGTCGCTCTGGATAAGGGCGTCTGCTAAGAAATACATAATAATATACTTTTATTTTTGTATTGAAATAAAATTAATACAGTAGAAATAGGCCAAAAGTTATGCATAACCATAACACATTCGATGCATTTTATTTGAAGTTTAAATTGTATAATATAAATACATCTGGCGAGCAGATGTATAATTATATAACCTAACAATTTATGATGGAATTTTAAGTCTGTTTTTGCAAACGTCACTCACGTTCTTTTCTGCTGCAAGCGGGAACGCCTTGTCCAAAACCAGGCACGTAGGCTGGGTGGGCGTGACTTATGCAAATGAGCCAGCCAGTGAAAGTAACCAATCAGATTCGAAGAATGACAGATCTATTTACATAAGCATTGGCTTATTGGACAGAGCGGCTGGTAAACACGTTCCATTTTAGAACACCGCCTCTTGTTCAAACCAGAACATTCTGCCTCTTGTGGGGGTAATCATTGGGAGGTCGTTATGTCAATCAATTGATCCGCGTGTCTGATTCGCCTTGGGAGCGCCCGCCCCTTTTATGTGACTCGTGTCTAAATGTTGTTGTTTTTGTAAGCAGCCGCAGAAACGCGTTGTTATAATACTGGGAGGTTGCAGTTTAAATAGCGCTCGTTTATGGGAAAAAAAATACAATAATAAAAACAGCAGTTTGCAATTTAAAAGAGTAAGTGCAGACTTTTTTTTTTTTTTTTTTAAAGCCAATAAAGAAAAACAAATGGCTTGCAAAAACCTGAGCAGCCTGTGGCATAGGCGCCCGCTTATGTCTGCAAAGCTGCAGGCTTTTGCTTACGCCGGTTCAGCCGCCTCTAACTCAAGCGGGTCGGACGAGACAAGCACTAAATGCTGCAAGAAAAGTGCTGGAACTCCGGTACCGAGCCCCGCTCCAGTCGCCGGCACGACCCCCCCGGCTTCCCCGACCCAAAGGCACCAACTAGGGGGTAAAGATTCGGTCCCGGTGCCGGGACGGTCGTATTCCTCCGCCGCTCCCAAAGTGGACTCCAAGGTGTTCTTGTGGGCACGTTATAATGAAATGAAGCGGCTTGTGCACGGTACGTGAGTTTCTTTTTTTTGTTCGTATTTATTTATTTATTTATTTATTTATTTATTTATTTATAATTTATTTTTAATTTATTTTTAATTTATTTTATTAATTGCACGATACTAGCAGTAAACGCTATCACGTAGCGTTTTTTTTTTTTTCATCGCACTTTTGTTCGCTCACAGGTAATAATTAAGTATTAAAAAGGTTGTTAAAAACGACGAAAAAAAAACTGTCTCCTTTTGAGCAACAAATGGCGATTGAATGGATGGCAAATGGAAATGTTTTTGTGGTCGGTCGTCTCTTGAAATATTTCATTTACTGCAAAACGGTAGAAAAACGTAGATGGGGGGGAAAAAAAAGACACACAGCTACCTAGCTTTTTTTTTTGGTTTTAATCGCTTTTATTCAGTATCGTGGGCGGCTATGCTGCCTTCATACACAAAAAGATGTGAAATACGCATCATTCATTTCGTTATCTGTATAGTCTTCACGTTGTTTGGTCAAAATACACCAGATATTGTCAATGCTATGCTACACGATGCACCCGTTGTTTTTCTTCTTTAAATTAACATTTACAACGCGGAATAGTAATTTTTTCATGTGTAAACACGCCCTGTATTTTTTTTCCTGTGTCCAAAAACACGGCTAATTTGTTTGATTATTTTTCCACCTATCTATATCACAAAAGCGGCCGAGGTGTACTGTAACAGTCACACGATTCATGCGTTTTTATATATTTTTTTATACAGTTCGCCAAAGCTATGCTTTGTGGTTATTTTTTCTTTTGGAGACGGCTTTTGCAATGCCGAAGCGACATAATAATTGTCGAGCCATATATATATATATATATTTATTTTTTAAAGTACGTAAAAGTTATGTTTAAAAAAAAAAAAAACTGTCCAAAAGTGTGTGTTTGCGTGTCATGCATGGTTGCTTGCATTGCTGGGGTGGGCGCAGTGAATTTCAGACACAGTCGTGCAAAATTCATTACTTTTCTATTCCAGCCCTGCGACCTGTTAACCAGACTATATTACAATTTAAAAGTCCTGTTTTTGGATCAGTCTGGGTTAGTTGTGCTTGGGTTGGCTCATCTCTGAGAAGAAAGGTCAGTCTGTCTGTCTGTCTATCTGTCACGCACTAGGCTCCAGGGGTTAGGAAACGATACCCTCATGTTTCACAAATTCCCCGACCTTCCTTTTATCCCAAACCAAGTAAGTACATTTCTAACTGTCGACTGACCCCAAACTAGCGGTGTGACGCTGCACCCATGTCGCGATATCATATGTCACGATGCATGGGTCGATCGTGATGCGTAATAAAGTCAAATTATTATTATTTATTTCTTAGCAGACGCCCTTATCCAGGGCGACTTACAATTGAAATCACTTTATTTTTACATACAATTCCCCATTTATACAGTTGGGTTTTTACTGGAGCAATCTAGGTAAAGTACCTTGCTCAAGGGTACAGCAGCAGTGTCCCCCACCTGGGATTGAACCCACGACCCTCCGGTCAAGAGTCCAGAGCCCTAACCACTACTCCACACTGCTGCCCTGTGATCAATTAAGGATGGATGAATTGCTAGGTACATTTTAAAAGATTGAGGGATGAGTGTCCGAATCAGCTGCATGTATGCCTCTGTTAAGAAGCTTGGTGTAGAGAAAGTATCGCGATCCCTCTATGCACAGCAAATCTTTACACCCTTTTAACCCCCACCCCACAGGGTTTACAGCCAAGAATTGAACTGGACTGTTTGAGATCTGCATGGCGTGTTCAGATAGTCTCCGGGCCACCAGCTTTACAGGAGTCAAAAGATGAAACATCCATACTGAAGAAATTCCTGTATGGGTGTTTCCTGTTTTCGCTACAAAACATTTCAACACAGCGCAGCCTTTTAAAGAGATTAAAGGTTTTTTTTTGCAATGCAAGGTGCCCGCAGTGTTCAACGCTTGTTGCGTCTCTCGGGATCTCTGGGCTGTGCACGCGGGGCGCGTCTCCTCTTGCAAAGTCTTCTCGGCGTCAGACAGGCACCAGCGATTCGGTAACGAACCCAGAGGCACAGTGCAGGCACGGGTACTCTGCATACACGGAAACGAGTGCAGCTGGTAACGTGGAGAGGTGACCTCAGTGTGGCAAGTGTGTCTCTGCCTGCTGCTCTTAGTGGGGTGAGGGAGGGAGCAGTTCAGTCTCCGTGCCTCAAGCCTGCCCTGGACTGGAGGGAGCCCCCTTTCTCTTAGGGGGGCGAGGGAGGGAGGGAGGGAGCAGTTCAGTCTCCGTGCCTCAAGCCTGCCCTGGACTGGAGGGAGCCCCCTTTCTCTTAGGGGGGTGAGGGAGGGAGGGAGGGAGCAGCTCAGTCTCCATGCCTCAAGCCTGCCCTGGACTGGAGGGAGCCCCCTTTCTCTTAGGGGGGTGAGGGAGGGAGGGAGCAGTTCAGTCTCTGTGCCTCAAGCCTGCCCTGGACTGGAGGGAGCCTCCTTTCTCTTAGGGGGGGTGAGGGAGGGAGCAGTTCAGTCTGCAAGCCATTCCAATTCCTGTCCAGTGCCGATGCTAAACTGTTCAAAATTGTGTTCTGGCTTTTAGATGTGGGCAGTTTACTTCCACTAATGTGTTTTGATCTGACGCAGACTCACTCTCTCCTCTCCCCACCCCCCCCCCGCCCCCCCTCTCCTGCCAGCTCAGCTGAGTGCATGCAGAGCCGTGTGATGCAGACGTATGAGAGCAAAGTGTTCTTATTCTGTTGCAGCTGCATTTGCTGACGTGGCTACTCGGCCAGGAGCTGCTTCTTGCACAGAGTGTAAAGTATAGCAGAACGCTTGTATCGCGTCCCGTCAATCTGCAGACACAAACCGTTTTGATGTTATGCAACAGCTTGCACTGTATAACCCACTTGAACTAAACCCAACATCGAGAATGCAGAGGCGCCAGGCTCTGCTTCACTAAACTGTATAGAAAGAGCAATTTTATGTAGTAGCAAATCCTGCAGACAGCAACTGATCATCTATTGCTTCTTATATAATAATAACACGGAAGACCAATTTTAATATTCCAGGTAGTTAGAGTTTTTTTCTTTGTTCTTCATAACGAAGTAGTTGTGATGAAGTTTATATGTTGTGGGTAGGGTTGTTAGTTTAGAGCTAGCGTTGGCCCATTTAAAATTTTTTTAAAAAAAAGCCTAAATATTTAGGCTAACCATTTTTAAACACGAAGGGCAAATATAGGTATCGCATAGCATGAAGAACAAGCCAGTTTTAGTATATTCATAATTTCGTGTGCAATTAAACTCTGTACCACAACTTGCACTTTGCAGTGATTTAAGAAATAAACATGTTAGTCGTCTTCAATGCTACAACGTTCAGGAAAATGGTCACACCACAGAGAAGTATTTAGGGTAACTTGATCCAGCTTCCTGTTCTAGGATCTCCTTTCAAGTTTTCTGAACACAAACAGAAAACTCCTCCCTTCTGAAAAGATAAATACAAGCTACCCCAACCCCCCCAAACTCGCTGTCCAAAAAACATCTCCCGACTCCTGCAAGAAAGCTTGATTTTCGGTCTAGGGGAGCCTGTTTTCAAAGCCCAACACGCACAGGTCACTGGCACTGCTCGCATGAAACCGATCGCTTCAATGGATTATCTTGAAATGAGAAATTTAAGAGAACACTCTAAGGATTGGGTTTTGTCAAGTCTTAATATTTTGAATCGCTAGGATCGTTTGCTGACAGTTTTGAGATCAGTCAGCCGCTGGGAACGAATGGACTGCTGTGGTTTTTTGTAAACGTTCAGCTTTGATCCACCAGCCGTCTAAATCCTCTCCTAATCTACGCAAACTAAAATCCAGCTGAACTTAATTGTGTGATTTATTTAATGAACCAGTCGAGAAGCGAATACAGAAGTGCTTCTAAAGAGGTATGGTGTGTAAGTGGTATTGGTTATAGGCTGTACTGAGTTGTGTGTGTCTCTCTTTCTCAGATCTGCTACCCCCAGGCGTGTGCAACTTACTGAACCCCTCCACCATCTACGCCAACAACGAGGTCAACCTGCATGAAGTGGACATCTATGGCTTCGACTACGACTACACCCTGGCTCTGTACTCCAACGCCCTGCACTCCATGATTTATGACACGGCCAGAGACTTCCTCATAGAGAGCTTCAAGGTAGGGCAGTTTAAACGCAGAGACGCTGAGCCGCTGTTCTGCCTGTTTCTGTATGGGCAGGAGCGTTTTGTACAGCAGTGTGAAGTTATTTGTTCAGTATTTCCTGTTTTGGAAACTTCGACAAGCATTTTTTCATCTTCTTTTTTTTTTAAAAATGTTTAAACATATTTAATCAAAGTTCTGGGTTCTAACATCCCAGTAATATAGGTCCTGTCTCAACACACCATTGTTTTGAATTAGCTGTGTAAATGTATATAGCAAGCGCCATATTGCAATGCAGAAATTGCTAAATCAGACGATCACCAATTTGTCTCTTTTGACAATTTTCCAAGATTCAGTTCCAGTAGTTTCATTTTTATTTGCACAACAAATCTAACTGTACAGAAGCAATGGGGTGTTCTAATACATTTGCACGCTGCTGTGCAAGTTTGTGTTGCTGATAATCTTGCACCAAATACCTGCAGATTTCTGTTTGAATTGCAATATTTATTACTGTGTATTTTTTACTTCACAGTACCCTGAAGACCTCCGAAAATATGACTACGTGCCCAATTTTGCTGCCAGGGGCCTGCACTACGATATCCAAAAGGTAACCCTCTTTGGACTTTTTGAATCGCTAATACCTTGAGGCGTAAAGGTGAGACTCTGATCTGCAGCCACCTGGTTTGTTTGAAACACAAGGGAAGGGTTACTTTTCTCTTGAAGGACAAGTTGACTATAACTGTTTTTTTTTATTTAGACAGAAACCGTCGTTCTACAGATACAATAGGTTCCTTTTTCACAGTTTTGGCAGGAATGTGGAAAATTTAAGCTGACCACGTGTTTTTCTTATCTCTTTTTTTAGGGTTTGTTGATGAAAATTGACGCTTTTCATTATATCCAATTGGGGACAGTTTACAGGTACGTGTTCTGGGTGCAAGGGACTGGAATGGAGAGAACTAGACTGGGCTCTCCCAGTCCCTCAGCTCTAACCACTAGACCAGTCCACACTGCTTCCCTCCCTCCCAGTCCCTCAGCTCTAACCACTAGACTAGACCACACTGCTCCCCTCCCTCCCAGTCCCTCAGCTCTGACCACTAGACCAGTCCACACTGCTTCCCTCCCTCCCAGTCCCTCAGCTCTAACCACCAGACTAGACCACACTGCTTCCCTCCCTCCCAGTCACTCAGTTCTAACCACTAGACCAGTCCACACTGCTTCCCTCCCTCCCAGTCCCTCATCTCTGACCACTAGACTAGACCACTAGACTAGACCACACTGCTCACCTCCGTCCCTCCCAGTCCCTCAGCTCTAACCACTAGACCACACTGCTCCCCTCCCTCCCAGTCCCTCAGCTCTGACCACTAGACCAGTCCACACTGCTCCCCTCCCTCCCAGTCACTCATCTCTAACCACTAGACCACACTGCTTCCCTCCCTCCCAGTCCCTCAGCTCTGACCACTAGACCAAGTCCACCCTGCTTGCCTCTGTTCTGATGCCTGGTCCTCCTCTTCCTCACACAGGGGGCTGAAGCCGGTTCCAGATGATGAAGTCATCGAGCTGTACGGTGGGACGCACCACATCCCTCTGCACCAAGTCAGCGGCTTCTATGGCAAGGTAAGCTAAGCTCTGTGGAGGTGGGGGCAGGTCAAGTTGAGAGCTTCAGCGCACAGTCGCATGACCAGTTGGATGCCAGCTGAATTCGACTGGGTGATTTTTTTGTCCTATCTACTTAATTCCAGAAAGCCTTGTGATTTTATCCAGCTGCGTCGGGCTCTTGCCTTCTCATTGCTGCAAACCACAGGAAATTCATTTTGCGGATGTCTCGCTGCGGTTGTAATTACAGCAACACGTGCTTTTTTACGCATGTAAACTGTTCATCAACCGTTTTTATAAACAGAGTTGAGTAATTTTTTCTAGTTTATTGCAACGCCCCATTGCTGCTGTAACCTGAAAATCTGGAGAAATCAGTGATGGTCTCATTTTTAATTGATGACTTTAATAGTGCCACACATGCAATTCATTTAAAACAGTCAGAGAAAAGGAACAGGGAGCCACAAACTGTAAAACGCAGGAGACTTTTTTTTTTTTTTTTTAGAAGTTGTTTTAAGATGCCTGATTTTAAAGCACAAAGAGGTCTAGCATTTTCACACACGAGGAGATCCTGTTGTTTCCACGTCGGTGATTGCTGAACGGAAATTGAAATTCTCACACCCAGAGGTTTGCATGCAGACGGGTATACAGAGCATGTAAACAGTTGCCATGTTTGAATACATTTGGAAGCTGCTGTGTGTTGTGTTTTTTTTTTTTTTTTTGAGTTTTTAGTAAACTGGTGACTGTTTGTTTCTTGCCAGCAAGCATTTGAAGTTTTACAGCAGGTTCGGTATTAATGCAGATTTTTTTTTTTCCCACAATCCTCCTCGCAGGGTCCCAAAATGAAGCAGTTCATGGATATCTTCTCTATTCCCGAAATGACTCTGCTGGCTTCTGCCAACGACTTCTTCATCAGCAACAACATAGACTACGACCCCGTGCATCTTTACAAGGATGTTTCGGTGAGCTTCATAAATCGCTGCCACACTGACTGTGACCTGAAATCGTCACACATAAGAAAGTTTACAAAACGAGAGGAGGCCCCGTTCGGCCCATCTTGCTCGTTTGGTTGTTAGTAGCTTATTGATCCCAGAATCTCATCAAGCAGCTTCTTGAAGGATCCCAGGGTGTCAGCTTCAACAACATTACTGGGGAGTTGGTTCCAGACCCTCACAATTCTCAGTGTAAAAAAGTGCCTCCTATTTTCTGTTCTGAATGCCCCTTTATCTAATCTCCATTTGTGACCCCTGGTCCTTGTTTGTTTTTTCAGGTCAAAAAAGTTCCTTTTAAGACCCGACTTGACAAAGTTCTGAGATCAATCAGTTATTAGGAACCAGGCTCTGATGCATCATAAAATTCTGTGTTTTCACTGCCATTCCAGATTTATTATTATTATTATTATTATTATTATATATTTTTTTTAAAGAATTTTTTTGATGTCTCCAAAAGGAGCTCTTAAACAATCCCTGACGGACAACTTAATCTTTTTATATTTGGGTTTGCATCTGCAAATCCCCTGTCGACACAGCGGCTGTAGCTTTTAATCCGAGTTCTTCTTAGAGAGTGCCAGCAGACTAGAAAAGCACATGCCAGCCTGGTTTCTTTGTATCTGGGTGAAAGGCCACCTCTGCATTTTGCTTAAGCAATGTGGTGTCGCAGGAGGAAGCTGGCTGGTGGTTTGGCGCAGAACCAACACCAGAAGTAGATTTGTCTGTTTTGATTGCTTCATAACTGAATGAGTCAGCAGTGCTGAATTTTTAGAATAAAAAATAAGTTTTAGTTGTCTTTTCTTAAGGTTGTCAAAGATCTTTGTCACAGATTTCTGCTGTAGTATTTGTTACAGAGCGTGACGCGTCTGGTGTGAGGTTATTTAATTTAATTTGTATTCTGTTAATTTTTTTTCACACCCGAGCAAATGTTGTACACCTACAGTAATTTTTTTTTTTGTTGCTAGCACGTTTTCATGCGTGCATCTCCGCAGTGTTTCTGCAGAACATAACCTTTTAAACAAAGTATTAAAAATGCAATATTACAATACAGTCCAATACAAAAACAAATTAACCAAAAAGAGTATAAACATAGTCATACACCTTCCTGTAGTGTTTCTTTTGAAGACGCTGAGAGACTTCTAGTGGAAACATTTGCCATTGAATTTATGAAGTTTCTTTTAGTGTTTCTATTGAAGACGCTGAGAAAGACTTCTAGTGGAAACGTTTGCCATTGAATTTATGAAGTTTCTTTTAGTGTTTCTATTGAAGACGCTGAGAAAGACTTCTAGTGGAAACGTTTGCCGTTGAATTTATGAAGTTTCTTTTAGTGTTTCTATTGAAGATGCTGAGAAAGACTTGTATGGAAACGTTTGCCATTGAATTTATTAAACATCTTGTAGTATCACTAAATTTTCCACTGCAGCATTTTTGTTTCTGTCTCTGTCTAGCACAGCTCTGAGATCTGTGTGGATGGTACAAGGTGCTCCTCTGAGAACACTCTGTTCTCTGCAGTGTGAAATCCACTCATTATCAGAGCTCTGTATTTGCTTACGATTGTAAGTCGCCCTGGATAAGGGCGTCTGCTAAGAAATAAATAATAATAATAATAATAATAATAATAATCTCGCTCACACCATCTTGGTTTTTCCAGGATGTCAGAAGTACGTTTCGTGTTCATCACGTGACAAAGCCCTTGTAAAGTGACTTTGCAGAGTATTTACAAACAGCGCAGACTGCCTGGCCAATCCAGATAGGGCAGGCATGTCGAATACAAAAGCAAACAAACACTTTCTGACTGCGCTGAAAGAAACGTGAGCACGTTTTCGACTTTGAAGTTCTTTTTTCAAGGTCTGGGCTGGCTTTTAGTTGAAACGTTTGTCATTGACTTCCTTAAGTTTTAGTGTTTTAAAATCGAGCTCTTTTGAGTGTAATGGTTCTGGATGTTTTATGAAATGCAGCCCCTTGACTTGCTGTTAACTACTGTTTTTTGAACATATTATTTGAACATATGTCGTGTCATGTTTTTTAAATTTGTCTTTTTAGAATTCAACTGATTCAGGTATATAAAAAAATCACTTCCAGGTCACAATTTTATTTTTTAAAATTTAAGCAGTGTGTATAGTTAACAAGCTCAGGTGTGTCTTACTAAACTGATGGCAGTAAAACCAGGAATGGATCAAACTGCTATGCAGTGGGAGTCTTGATTCCCATGCCGGATGTATAAAACTAGGGCTATTGAAACTCAGGGGGATTGTCTGAATCATGTTTGGTGCCACTGCTGTTTTTAATATACAGGGATGGAATAAGACTCCTATTGCACAGCAGTGTCACCCATTCCAGGTTTTACTACCAGCTTGATCAGCCCCAGTATGTCTAGGTAACAAGCTCAGGTGTGTCTTATAATTAAACTCATAGCAATAAAACCACAAAGGGATCAAACTGCTCTGCAGTGGGAGTCTTATTTCCTTTTTATATCCTAAAATGACTGGATGCCAGCAGTCAGACGCATGATAAATCTTGTTAAGGTAAGCTGTTTCACCTTGAGGAATGCAGGGGCTCAAGACTATGCTAAAGACTTCATTACTAGCTGGATAATTTATTCTGATCACAGCAGTGTCCGTTTGTGACATGAATTCCAGGCATCTGTTTAACCCTACATCATATAAAACCTCAAACCTTTTTATTATTATTATTATTATTATTATTATTATTATTATTTTTTTTTTTTACAGCCTTGTTTTTGGCTCTTACTGACAAGAAATACATAAAGTCATTTTAATATTAAAGCCCTCACCTTGGATAAAGGCGTCTGCTAAATAAACAAATAATAATAATATATGTTCATGCAAAGTTTCAGGGCAATTGGGTAAGCAGTTCAGTGTGCAAACCTAGAACCAAAATAAGTCTCGCTAAAAATCTTTGACAAAAGTTTCCACTGTGTCGCTTCAGTACTAAGGCCAAATTATTATTTTTTGAACTGGCCTTCATGGCACTGTAATTACAAAACAAACAAACCAGAATAACAGGACTTACCACCTGCATATTTCACTGTCACTTAGCCCATACCCCATTTCATTAGTTTGAAATCCTGACAGCTCAACACTTTTTTTAAGAGTGTCGACTGTGAAAAGCCTTTTCTCATCATCCCCTGTTTGGAGTGGATTCACACCTTTTGATAGAAAGTATTTGAGGGGGAAAATTAAACAAACGGCAGACCGGTGCATTTCGTAATTAATTATAATGATTTGTAGCTGAACCTCTGCACACCAGCGTAATTGTAATTACAAACAATTACAGCAGCAAACACTGCTGCTGTAATTGTAAACAACCACAGGTCTGCATTCAGGCCATCTGTAGCATTTAAGAATAAAAGGTCACAAGGCTTGCATCAGCTAAGGACCTGTTTAAGCAATATTACAAAGCAAAATGCTTGAATTCTTGAGTTTTGATCATTTTCAGGGCCTGTCGAAACGTTTTCAGTACTGTGCAATGTTACACAGCACCTGGAGATTTTATAGTTGAAGAATTAGGGCAGCAGTGTGGAGTAGTGGTTAGGGCTCTGGACTCTTGACCGGAGGGTTGTGGGTTCAATCCCCAGTGGGGGACACTGCTGTTGTACCCTTCAGCAAGGTACTTTACCTAGATTGCTCCAGTAAAAACCCAACTGTATAAATGGGTAATTGTATGTAAAATAATGTGAAATAATGTTTAATGTGTTATCTTGTAACACTTGTAAGTCGCCCTGGATAAGGGCGTCTGCTAAGAAATGAATAATAATAATAATAATAATAATCCTCCTGAGGAAAGGAGAGGTGCAAAAAAAAAATAATGGATTGATCTGCAAACCGAAAGGACTGAATTACTGTTCCTAACAGTGGCCTGTATCGAAGTCTGGAGGGGATGCATTGTGTGTGGGCAGACGGTATGCTGTCCAGACAGAGTCGTGAGAGGTTAAGAGGTTATGTAACTGGAGAGCTCTTGGAAACGGGATTAAACTCTCTGCCTGTCTGCCTGCATCTCTCGATCTGTGTGTCTGCAAAAAAAAATAAACATTCAATGCTTTTTAGAAAAATCTTTTATCTTAGGCAGCAGAGACACGATTTCATGTAACCTAGATTAACTACAAATACAGTTTACTAACCAGAACATGCATGCTGGTTGAGAGGGGGCTGTCTGTTAAACCTTAAATCTTTTGATCACACACAAAACTGTGCAAATATATAAAGAGTTTTTATTATCCCCCCTAGTCTGCGCTTCAAATAAGGTTTTGGGTCCTTGAATAATTCTCTCTCTCTCTCTCCTCTCTAGGATGCCATTGGGAACGTGCACATCAAGGGCTACATGTACAAGTGGATCATGCAGGATCTCGGTATGTGAACCACGTCATGCTGGCTCACAGCTTCACAGCACTTTAATACCCGATTTGACAAAGTTCTGAGATCAGTCAGCTGCTCGGAACCGGACCAGCTCTGATTTTTTTTTTTTTTTTTTTAAATTTTGATTTTTTTTTTTTCCATTTTTCGCTGTCAGAACCACATTACTAGTAATTGTGTAGACTCTTCTGCCCAAACCAGTACTGCGTTACTGTGGATCCCAAAGCTAGGACTCTTACCTTGAAGCTTCACCCATTTGGAGCCCGACCTGATACGTTTTTAAGCAGCTGGAGATAAAATTCAGTCTTCCCACACCTTGAACTTTGCCATGAGTGATTTGAGAGCACACACAGGAGTCGCTGTGTGAAAGGACACACTAGACCAGGCGAGCTGCGACTGGCACTCAGAGAGAGAGAGAGAGAGAGAGAGAGAGCCTGAGAGAGAGCCTGAGCACAGACTGGGACTGAAGCTAAAGTAGCATGTTTTTGTCCACCTGCGGGAGATTGAAATAAACAGTGTTTGCTTTTTGAAATCTAAGGGGTCACGCAGCCCCACAATCCCACCATTCATGGTGCTCCGACCCCCTGACCCCACTCTGCCCTGATACACTGAGGTAGCTGAAATGCTGACCCTGGGTGTCTCCTTACTGGTTATTTTGAACTCTGTGCACATACTCAGCCTGTGAGCTTTCTCCTTTGCGACAGAAAGAAAGTCTTTAGAAATGTATTTACATAGCTGTTTTTTTAGATTGGTGTTGAAAATGAGGTTTATGAGTATAGGAGTCTCTCTTTTTCTCTCTCTCTCTCTCTTTCCCTGACCTCCTGTTTTGATTTTCTTCCCCTCAGAGAAGTACATTCTGAGAGGGGATGAGACGTACGCTGTGCTGCAGAGGCTGGTCACCCAGGGGAAGAAACTCTTCCTGATCACCAACAGCCCTTTCAGCTTCGTGTGAGTGCATCTCTGCATAATGATTTCATTTATATAGCATCCTTAATGCGCAATCCTGGGTGCTTGGACTGGGAGGGAGGGAGGGAGGGAAGCAAGCAGTGTGGACTGGTCTAGTATTTAGAGCTGAGGGACTGGGAGGGAGGGAAGCAGTGTGGTCCAGTCTAGTGGTTAGAGCTGAGGGACTGGGAGGGAGGGAAGCAGTGTGGACTGGTCTAGTGGTTAGAGCTGAGGGACTGGGAGGGAGGGAAGCAGTGTGGTCCAGTCTAGTGGTTATAGCTGAGGGACTGGGAGGGAGGGGAGCAGGGTGGTCTAGTCTGGTGGTTGGAGGCATGGAAAGTGACCCAGTTGCGGCTGAATGCTTGTTCGGTGAATTTTGCAGCATGTATTTGTCAGGTTCTCACATCGCTCCTCTTGTATTTCAGTGACAAAGGCATGACATACATGGTTGGGAAGGAGTGGAGGGAATTCTTTGATGTTGTCATAGTGCAGGCTGACAAACCCCACTTCTTCAACGACTGCGTCAAGTGAGTAGCACAGGGTTGCTTCTGCTGCAGAATCTCGGCACAGGGTTCGAGAGTGAACTCCGACCCTAGACACACCTGAAACTTTTTGAAATTGCATTCCCTGCCTCCAGATGGCTTCCCGTGTATCAGCATGCACCTCTCAGAACTACATTTCCCATCATCCTCCTGCTCACATATGTAATGGAGATGAATTTACCAGTGAGCAGGAGGATGATGGGAAATGTAGTTCTGAGAGGTCCATGCGGGTACGTGGGAAGCCATCTGGAGGCAGGGAATGCAATTTAAAAATTTAAAAAGTGGTCAAAATGTGAAAAAAAAACAAACCCCACACACCTTTAAGTAAACAGTTGTGGTGACACATGGGAACATGCGACACAATCAAATAAATAGGTCCTTATGTATCCTTTAAGAAGCCCAAAGGAAGTTTGACTCCTGTTAGCATGAATTTGATAACTGTGACAAATAACAACAACGATTATTAAAAAAAACCCAAAAAAAAACAACTGATAAAGCTGTGTTGCGTTTTGGAAAGGCAAAAAATGTTACAAACCTACTGAGTCCTGAAATGGATATTCTTGTGGTAACCGTTTTTACAAAAGTTTACCACAGTGAATGTGGCTGTTCTCACATAGTTTGCTATGGTGTGTGTTTCTTTTTTTTTTTTTTTTTTTAAATAAGGGTTAGTTTACCCTGGTTTTGTTTTAATATGGTTTACCAGACCTCTCTGTGCTTTACAATGCTTCCCTATGCTTTACCACACCTCTCTGTGCTTTACAATGCTTCCCTATGCTTTACCACACCTCTCTGTGCTTTACAATGCTTCCCTATGCTTTACCAGACCTCTCTGTGCTTTACAATGCTTCTTTATGCTTTACCAGACCTCTCTGTGCTTTACAATGCTTCCCTATGCTTTACCAGACCTCTCTGTGCTTTACAATGCTTCCCTATGCTTTACCAGACCTCTCTGTGCTTTACAATGCTTCCCTATGCTTTACCACACCTCTCTGTGCTTTACAATGCTTCCCTATGCTGTACCAGACCTCTCTGTGCTTTACAATGCTTCCCTATGCTTTACCAGACCTCTCTGTGCTTTACAATGCTTCCCTATGCTTTACCAGACCTCTCTGTGCTTTACAATGCTTCCCTATGCTTTACCACACCTCTCTGTGCTTTACAATGCTTCCCTATGCTTTACCAGACCTCTCTGTGCTTTACAATGCTTCCCTATGCGTTACCATGCCCCTCTGTGCTTTTACAATACGATATACTGTGTATTATATATATATCATGTGAAAATCAGCCAAAGCTGGCCCTTCCAGTCCTGGTCTTTGTTCCAACCCTGTTCTAAATCATTAAATTGAAGCGAGTGAACCTCCACCCAGACCCTGAGGTCGTTCATTCTCAGATGTGACCCCTGTTCAAGCTGGAGTGGAATGGCCCTCCAGCACTGATTTAGACACGTGGAAAGAGAACACACCCTGTGCTTTGAGACTGCATCATATAAAGTTTCCTGCCAAAGTCATTATTTTTTATATAAATATGATGTTTTTTTTTTTATTTTTTCTTCCCCCCCACACTTAAATCTTTAAAGCTGTAACTTCTTAATTATTTTTTTTTAATGTTTTTTTATATTCCAGACCTTTTCGACGTTTGGACAGCAACGGTGACCTGCAGTGGGACAAAATCACCACCTTGGAAAAGGGTCAGATCTACAAAGAGGTCAGGTCACAGGTCACAGGTCACAGGTCACTCGCAAGGCAGGGGCGTCGTGTTTGCGCATCTGCTTCTACCTGAAATCGGCATACTGCAACACACACCGACAATCTAATCTGGAGAGAGCGCGTCTGTAAATGTTGGACACTTTAGTGCTGAATTTAGAAATGCTAAAAAACGTGAATGTTCTGAGAATCCAACTTCAGACTCTTATTCTGTCTCCCCGAGTTTATACATGGCTCCTTTTCTATAGTAAGATCAATCCTACACACGCAAGAGGCGTTGGGTATGCTGTCTCTGCATCGATAGCAAAACACAGGAGGAACGGAGAAACAAAACACACTCGTTGTTCGATTTTTAAAACCACATTTGATCTCTTTTTAATTTAATTTCTGTTTTATATCAAATTATTTATTGGACTGTTTTTAATGGGGTTTTTTTGTGCGTGAAACCCTTTGAGATCCTTGTGATGAAAGGCGCTATAGAAATGACAATCAGTTAGTCTTTCATTTTATATAGCGCCTTTCATAGTGGACCACCATCACAAAGCGCCTTGCAAACAACGCCTTATACATTAAATACAGTGAAATACAGGGCATAGTACATTGAATAAACAGTAACAAAAAAAATGCAAATACGTTAAATACAGGCGTGATACATTAAATACAAGGCTAGGGTGTGAATTCTAGACACTGGATGCGTGTGTCACGCAGAATCACACGGGTAGTGTGAAAAACCTGAAATAGCAATTTAGACAACAGCTAATAACAGATACCAGGCTTAAATAGCATGGAAAGCAAGAGGGAACAAGCTGGTCTAGAGAGTTGATTTGAGGCGAGCGACAATGGGAGGCGGGTTGGAGGCAACAAGTCGCTGCTTTTTAGGGGAGCAGGGAAACCTGCTGTGAAATTCAAAGTCCTCACAATTCTTTCCTTTGACAGATTTATTTTTTTATTTTTTCCTGCAAAGAAAACGGAGACCTCCACTGAGCTGGGCACAGACCTCCCAGTGTGAATTTGTTTTAATATGTGCCCTTCACAGGGCAGGAATATAGATGCGAGACGCCCACGCTGTACCACCGTCCTGGCCGTTTTCAAAGACAGCCTAATTTTAGTTTTGAGCCTCACGGTTTGGCAAACTGCCACGAGGGGCATCGGCTTGGTCGCCGTAGCGATGGCAGGACATCCAGGCCTTGTTCGCCAGCTCGGCCTGAGCTGGTGTGTGCGACAGTCGCTCCTGATTGGTGCTTCAGTTTTTGGAGAGGGACCCAATCAGCTGGCTGTTGCTAAGCCACAGCAAGAGTTGGAAAGAAGGATGGAATGCAGGGACAGGAGCTCCCCCTTGTGGTCCGAAGGGAGATTATTTCAGTTTGGGTTCTTCATAGTTTTTATGGTTGTTTCTTTTAATATAAATAGTATAAATTTCAGATGTATTTAGTCACATGCATAAACATTATTATAGATGGGATATGCACTGGTGCTTATTTTAAAGGTATGAAGGTTTTATCACGTGCTCTGCAGGCATGTTAATGTGCATTAGTAAGCCCTCACCTAGAATATTGTGTTCGGTTCTGGTCACCTCGTTACCAAAAGGATATTGCTGCTCTAGAAAGAGTGCAAAGAAGAGCGACCAGAATTTAAAAGGCATGTCGTATGCAGACAGGCTAAAAGAATTGAATCTGTTCAGTCTTGAACAAAGAAGACCACGCAGCGATCTGATTCAAGCTTTCAAAATCCTAAAAGGTATTGACAATGTCGACCCAGGGGACTTTTTTCGACCTGAAAAAAGAAACAAGGACCAGGGGGTCACAAATGGAGATTAGATAAAGGGGCATGCAGAACAGAAAATAAAAGGCACTTTTTAACACAGAGAATTGTGAGGGTCTGGAACCAACTCCCCAGTAATGTTGTTGAAGCTGACACCCTGGGATTAGTATTGAGCACATTTCCCCCCCCCCCCCCCAGCCCTCACATTCGGTACTTGAAATCCTTAACTTCCTGTTAGATTCACCCACCTGATGACACTGGCCTCTGCAGCCACGGCCTTCCAGTTTAGAAGTTGCTTACCGCTGCAGATTCTCTTCATTTTTTTTTTTAAGTTTCTTTTTCCCAGCAAGACGCACCCCTCCCTTCCCCTTTCCGAACTTGCTGCTTCTGCTCTACGTCTTGGTGCACGGCACAGCTATGTGTTTGTGTTCTCCAAACCCCCTGAACCTGTGATTTCAGTGTTTGTTTTGCTTTGCAGGGGAACCTCTTTGACTTCTTAAGGCTGACTGGGTGGAGAGGATCCAAAGTGCTGTACTTCGGAGATCACCTGTACAGCGATCTAGCCGTGAGTCAATGGGTTTTAATAAATGCGCACGCCTGATCTGTACACCCTCAGTCTGGAGAGTAATACAAGGATACAACACAGTAATGCAATACTGTATTATCCCTGTTCTAAAGTCTTTTTAAAACGGTACTGTAAATGGGGGTTGGGGTGGGGCATTTTCTTAATTACCGTTGAAATCGTAACTGTAGCAAAAACACAGATTTTAAACGTCCAGGAAAGCCTGGGTTAACAGTGCATTCCCGCAGTGTGCTCAGTCGTTCAGTCTCCTTTTGGCTTGAAATAAAGATCTTTTAAAACAAGAATGTTTCTCGTAAAACCTGCCTCAATAATTTTTTTTTTTTTTTTTTAAGATTATTATTATTATTATTATTATTATTTATTATTTATTATTATTATTTATTTCTTAGCAGACGCCCTTATCCAGGGCGACTTACAATCGTAAGCAAATACATTTCAAGATACATTTGTTGGCTCAGTCATATATTTTTTTGGGCCTTCTCCAGGATCTGATGCTGCGTCACGGCTGGAAGACAGGCGCCATCGTGCCCGAACTGGAAATGGAGACCAAGGTGGTGAATACGGAGCAGTACGCCCAGAGCCTCACCTGGCTGCAGGCACTCACAGGGCTGCTGGAGCGCATGCAGGTGTGTGTCCCTCCCTCCTCTCCCAGCCCCTCCCAGTGACTCGCGCTCAGCACTGACACTGTAGCCCTGACCCACGTTCTTCTTCCTCCTCTCTCCTCTCCTCAGGTGCATCGGGATGCAGAGTCTCAGAAGGTTCTCCAGGACTGGCTGAAGGAGAGAGAGGAGCTCAGGTACGAAACGCCTGCAGCGTTTTTAAGGCAACAGCAGAAAGTTGTGGCGTGGTGTTGTGTGTGTTTTTTTTTTTTTTTAGCAAGCATTTTAATCCAGTGTGGAACAGGGGTTCGAGGGAGTGTGTTTGAAAAGCAAACAGTAGAGGTACTTCTAGGCTTTGGATGCCATGGCAACCATGCGCCCTTATTTCTATTGAAATCTATAAATGTGCTGCTTGTGATGTCTTTTAATTCATAGCTAATAATGTGACCCAATAAGAACTCTCAGAACAGTTTCTGAAGATTTTTTACTGACAAACACATTAAATCCTGCCTAACCCGTATATTGTTTGATATGATTTAAGTTCATTTTGCATTTTTTTTTTAATAAGCCGTTATTTATGTAAATACTAAACATGTAAGACACAGCGCACTCCGCAGATATCTACTGAATTTTTTGCAGATTTTGGATTTCCTCTACTCCAGAACTAACCCGCCCTCCTATTTTCCCCACAGGGCTGTGACTAAAAACCTGTTCAACCCCCAGTTTGGCAGCATCTTCCGCACCTGCCACAACCCCACCTACTTCTCCCGACGCCTCTGCAGGTTCTCTGACCTCTACATGGCCTCCCTCAGCTGCCTGCTGAACTACGACCTCCGCTACACCTTCTACCCCCGACGCACCCCCCTGCAGCACGAGGCCCCCCTCTGGATGGACCAGCTGTGCACTGGCTGCATGAAAACCCCCTTCCTGGAGGAGATGGCTCACATCCGCTAAGTGGGGGAGCGGGGCAAAGCACACAGACTGAGCAGAAACTCCAGCGGAACAGCGCCGCCCTGCTGGGGACATTTCGAACTGCGAGAAACTAACACATTAGGACAGGGTTTCTCGAACCCCCTGTGTCTGCTGGTTTTCATTCCAACTGAGCTCTCAGTTATTGAACTAGACCCTTCGTTGAACTGATTTGGCTTACTTTTAACTTTTTGTTTGTGTTCAGCTTGTAAAGTTACAGATTTCAAGTTACTTATGAAATTGTTTAGTTAACTTTGAAATCTGCAACTTTTTTTTTTTTGAGCTCAAAACAATTTAAAGGCCTAACTAAGCAAATTTATCAGTTCAGTTAAGGGTCTTGTTAAGTTAATTGAGAGGTCCGTTGGAACAAAACCTGGAAAATATAGGGGGTCCCCAGGACCAGGGTTGGGAACCGCTGATTTAGAAGAGAAACCCTGAATTCTTCATCATCATCATCATCATCATCATCATCATCATCATCTGTTGGAGTGGGGGCGGTGGAATCTAGAAATTTTTATTTTTTGGAGATGGTGGAGGATTTATAAGGAACAAAACTTGATGTATTAAAAATAATAATTCAAAACTCAAAGTGGTGAAACACAGCCTGGAGTTGCTGGGAATTGAAATTTAGACCAGACTTTTTTTTTTTTTTTTTTTTTTTAATTTTTAAAAGAACAAACTGTAATCCCCCCCCCCCCCCCCCCCCAAACTCCTTTAGGTATTCTCAGATGAGGTGAGGAAAGGAGAAGAGGTATAAGATAGTGCTGCTGTTTTGGATGAAGGTGGAATTTTGATTTTTGGGTGCGACCAATATGAGACTGCAATGTACAGCGAGAGATTTATTTTCCTCCATTAGCTTGCTGACATTATTAATGTTTCTTCCGTGTTTTGTGGTGGGGTGGGTGAGTACTGGCAACCATTGAAGTTTTTTTAATCCTTTTTTTTTTTTAAAACCATTTAAAAAATGTGATAGTGCCAGTTTCTTGCCCCACAGCTCCCATTTTGAGCTTACACTCCTCTCTGTGTTGAGTTCAGCTTTTGACTCATTTTTCTTTTACAAACTGAAGTACAGTGGCAGGTGTCTGAGTTGGCCTACTGGTGCCACAGATGGCTTGTTTAAATTTAAACATTATACATAAGGGGAGCATTTTCCCAGCAGCAAAACTGGGATCAAGCAGATTTTTTTATTAAATTTGGGGGGGGGGGGGGGGGGGGGGGTTGTGTAAAACTTCACAGACGCTCCCCTGAAGAACTGCCGTTCCTTGCCCGCCCACAAAATAGGGGGGCACGAACTCTGAACTCTGAACTTTGAACTCCGAGCGTCCAGTGCTTTCTTCCTAGTGTGTCAAGAAAATAACAAAAAATGACAGAGTTTATCAGATAAGTGTTTTATCAGATAAAAATGTTCCGACTTCTGAAATGGTAAAAAAAAAATTTGATAAGCTGTTTTTTTTTCATTTGTTTTTAAGTTAGGCATTTGTAAACGGACAGTGGTTATCTGTATAAGAAATGTAGTTTAAGTGGTGTTTTTTTTTTTTTTTTTTTTTTTTTAGTTTAAAATTGCAGAAAGGGGGTCGTAGATGACACTTTGCATAAATCTAGAGGGTGCTCATCTTCTATAGAACTTGTAACGTGTTTAGAACTGAGACTGGAAGAGTGGTTTTTTTTTCACGTTACAAATACAGTATTGTAGCCGATAAGCTGTGGCATGGACTAGCCTTACCGTTCTGTTCAGCAGAGGGGAGCAGCAAGATCGGGTCTTGCATTTTTTTGTATTCTGCATCGAGAGAGCAAACGTCATAACTTTTTTTTTTTTTTCAAAATGATCTTTCATGTGTTTTACTCTAACAAAACCTGGGAATACAGAAACCCCCAGGTTTGTAAATAGTGGTTCCATACTATACTGCCTATCCTGTACTTCAAGAAATATCGCTCCTTAACCGCTAGACGCACAACGCAGCTTTTTAATGTTTATGTGAATACATTATAGAAAAGGTGTCCAATCTTTTTGAGGGGTTTATATCTCTAGAAATGTGTGGGGTGGAACGCCCATGTGTCCAGTAGTTTGTACCTTCCACCAATTCAACAATTGTCAATGTGTTTTATATATTTTTTTCCTGGTTTTGACTTTTCAGCTGGATTGTTCATCAGATGTCTGCCTGTGGGTTTTACACTGGTAAATCAAGCTGGTAGTAAAACCTGGAATGGGTTGAAAACTGCTATGCAACAGGAGTCTTATTCCAATCCTTGATATAGACCCATTTTAAGTTAGAATGCTGTAGGAGGCTGTGTGATCCAGTGGTTAAAGAAAAGGGCTTGTAACCAGGAGTTTCAAATCCCACCTCGGCCACTGACTCACTGTGTGACCCTGAGCAAGTCACTTCACCTCCTTGTGCTCCGTCTTTTGGGTGAGACGTAGCTGTAAGTGACTCTGCAGCTGATGCATAGTTCACACACCCTAATCTCTGTAAGTCGCCTTGGATAAAGGCGTCTGCTAAATAAACAAATAACAAATGATCTTAAGATGCATTAATAGGGTGGAGGGAGAGGAAAAGCAAATGTGTGTTTTACAAGGGAAAGTTATGTTTGCATACAGAAAACCAGTTCTGCTTTCTTTCGCCTTTTCAAGTGACAAAAGCAGATAGCGAGTTGTTGGTCATTGGTATTGCCTCAAAAAATGGAGAGGTGGGGGGGGGAGAGAGAGAGAGAGAGAGACCGATTTTATATAGCGACTGTCGGATTGGAAATCCAGTATTATCCCATTTATCAGATTAGCAGGAACTTGTGCATTATTTTAGTTATTTTTTTTCCCCCCCCCCCCAAAGTTGTTTAGTTATTTTCACAAAGGACAAACCACCTGTGTGAATTAGTTTAGTTTTCAGTGTATTTCCATTTCCCCCTCCTCAGCCTGTGTTCATGTCTGATCAACACTTCTTCGTACAGCTGCTTTGGAAAACAAACTGAAAGATTGAAATATTTTGTATGTGTGAACTGTGGGTATTTTAATAAAATATCAAAAAACTGGGCAACAACTTGTCTTAATTATTATTATTATAATTTTTTTTTTTAAAGACATGTAGCGCCTTCGATTACATAACACAAAAAAAATCAAACGCAGAACAATTGCAATAATACAACAGGCAATTCTTTTTTTTTTTTATTACATGACGTCTCAGGGCGCAAGGCATGCTGGGAAAGAACCGCCAACATCTGTCAGCCTCTCCCTGCATGGAAACGTTTCACTCCACTCTGGTAGACTATTGGTGAGGGTTTAGGAGTTATGTGGGAGAGCTCAAATTGGCCGGGGTGTTGGTGGATTACAAATCCGGAGCCCATGGCCCTGTTTTGGGTTTAGAAACTCAAAGAGATTTGAGAATATTTTACCTTTTATTTAAACAGACAATGCATTTGGAAAAAAAACCAAAACAAAACAATTATTGCTAACGTGACAATTTTGTTTATTATTTCGCTCAAGTTTATAAATGAAGACGTCCCAGATGATTACAAAAATATAGAAATAAAATGTTTTAAAAAAGCATATTTTTGCTAAGATTACTATCCCCCAAAAATATTCTACAGTTCTCAATTTTGGTTAAGAAAATATAATTCTTCACACTTGTAATAAAGCAGATTATATAAAAGTTTACCCACAGTAAAAGCATAACGATGCTAAATACAGCACAGAGAGGCAAGGGGAAGCATTGTAAAGCACAGAGAGGTGTGGTAAAGCATAGGGAAGCATTGTAAAGCACAGAGAGGTCTGGTAAAGCATAGGGAAGCATTGCAAAGCACAGAGAGGTCTGGTAAAGCATAGGGAAGCATTGTAAAGCACAGAGAGGTGTGGTAAAGCATAGGGAAGCATTGTAAAGCACAGAGAGGTCTGGTAAAGCATAGGGAAGCATTGTAAAGCATAGAGAGGTCTGGTAAAGCATAGGGAAGCATTGTAAAGCACAGAGAGGTCTGGTAAAGGATAGGGAAGCATTGTAAAGCACAGAGAGGTCTGGTAAAGCATAGGGATGCATTGTAAAGCACAGAGTGGTCTGGTAAAGCATAGGGAAGCATTGTAAAGCACAGAGAGGTCTGGTAAAGGATAGGGAAGCATTGTAAAGCACAGAGAGGTCTGGTAAAGGACAGGGAAGCATTGTAAAGCATATTTAATTCAGCTCTTTAAAATCCTAAAATATATTGTTACAGAACACATTCGTCATTCAATTCATGGAACAGGAAAGCGTTTTTCTTTATCTTATGTGTATAGATTTTTTTTTTTTTTTGCAACAATTTATTAATTTATTATTTTTAATATGATTCAGCATTTTCAAACTGTCGCCTGTCAAACCAAAAAGGATCCGATCTAACATGAAACCCCTAGGTGCTACAAAAAAATATAAATAAAAAAAAAAAAAAGAGATTTGAACTGTAACGGCAATTCTTTTGCTAATGTCAGCTCCTGTTACAGGGACTCATCCAGCCCAGGTTTTACATTCAAAGACATTAATAAACACAGACGATTAGCCCCGATACAGAACACACAACTGTGACGTTTGTTTCATGCTAATTCAATCCTTTTATAAGTACTATAGCACTGCCCGTCTTTATTTTTAACACATTTTTATCCTTTTTTAAAATCTGAAAGGTACGCTTTACACAGAAGATTAATCACACCTGTGGGCTTCAGAAAATAGATCGATTAATCTCAGATAGATGCAAGCAAATATTTTGTAAATGACACGTAAGTGAATATATCTATATTAAACATTAGCTGGCATTATGAAACGTTTGCTGTAAATAGGTAATACTTTGTTTTATTTGGAATTGCCTTTGTAATACAATTTCATGTCACAAGCAGAACAGGTGTGATTAATCAATCAATTGATAAAACCAGCGGTCCAGAAAAAATAAATGCCCCCCCCGCCCCTCCTCCCCCCCTGCTTTCTGTGCTAAACAATGAAACCGTGGAACCAAAAAAAAAAAAAGAGTCTGTGTGGTGCATGAGACTAGGAGACTTTAAAACCTGCGGCGCAACATGGAGGACTCCGAATAGTGCACCTAGGAGGTCTGGCCGAGCTTAGTTTTTAATCTCAAAGTGTTTTTTGGGCGGAGTTTCCATGCTAGTGAAAATGTAATAGAGAAATCCAGCAAACATCAAGAAAACCAGGAACTGGAACCACAGTGGGATGTAGCGCGTTCCCTGGGGAGCCTTTTCCTGGGCGGACCTGGACGCTGACGCGGTGGAGGATGTCAGGGGGGACGGGTTAGACTGCGACATGTTTCGGTACGTGGCCTCTGTGCTGTAGATCTGCCTGGATCTGGAAAATAAACCAGGAGAGGAAGACTTTGGTGTTGCAGTGGAGTCACCGCTGTCAGCAAACGGACGTTTGCCATTGAATTTATGAAGTTTCTTTTAGTGTTTCTGTTGAAGATGCTGAGAAAGACTTCTAGTGGAAACGTTTGCCATTGAATTTATGAAGTTTCTTTTAGTGTTTCTATTGAAGACGCTGAGAAAGACTTCTAGTGGAAACGTTTGCCGTTGAATTTATGAAGTTTCTTTCAGTGTTTCTATTGAAGACGCTGAGAAAGACTTCTAGTGGAAACGTTTCCCGTTGAATTTATGAAGTTTCTTTCAGTGTTTCTATTGAAGACGCTGAGAAAGACTTCTAGTGGAAACGTTTGCCGTTGAATTTATGAAGTTTCTTTCAGTGTTTCTATTGAAGACGCTGAGAAAGACTTCTAGTGGAAACGTTTGCCGTTGAATTTATGAAGTTTCTTTTAGTGTTTCTATTGAAGACGCTGAGAAAGACTTCTAGTGGAAACGTTTGCCGTTGAATTTATGAAGCTTCTTTCAGTGTTTCTATTGAAGACGCTGAGAAAGACTTCTAGTGGAAACGTTTGCCGTTGAATTTATGAAGTTTCTTTCAGTGTTTCTATTGAAGACGCTGAGAAAGACTTCTAGTGGAAACGTTTGCCATTGAATTTATGAAGTTTCTTTTAGTGTTTCTATTGAAGACGCTGAGAAAGACTTCTAGTGGAAACGTTTCCCGTTGAATTTATGAAGTTTCTTTTAGTGTTTCTATTGAAGACGCTGAGAAAGACTTCTAGTGGAAACGTTTGCCATTGATTTAAATACATTTCTTTTCGTGTGTCTGAATGTGAATTTCTGAACTTACGAATCTCCAAATTCCTCTCTCTTCCAGGGCGATCCGGAGAGGGCTGGCGTTTTTGTGCTGGTCACAGAGCTGTACTTTGTCTGTTCGTTGGAGTAGCGATTCTCTCTGGAAAATAAAATAAACCCATGAAAACAAGCATCAGTTAGCAAGCCTGGAAAACAGAAACAGCGACAGACGTTTATCTAAAAAGATTTATAATAAAATACCTGTTGTGCCAGATTTAAAAAAAAATGTATACTATAGCACATTTGAGACCTGTATAATGATTATTCTGTTTTAAAAAGTATGAAATAGAGATGGTATGATAAGTACCTCTTTAATGTTATTAAAAGCAACAAATAAAAAGATGTTCTTACCCATCGGAAAAATCTTCATAGTGGATCTGAAAAGACAGAAAGGGTTTTGTGAAGGGCTAACTATTAGAAGCTAATCTGTTAAAATGGTGTCTACAATTGTTATTACAAACCACAGAGCACAAATCAACCAATCACAGGACATCTTATCCCGTGTACGTACGTTTTTACAGACAGGAGGAAAGGGGGCTGCAGTGGATGATGTTTGAGGACCACTGCAGTGTTCGATACTTATTATGATTAATATTATTATTTATTTCTTAGCAGACGCCCTTATCCAGGGCGACTTACAATTGTTACAAGATATCACATTATTTTTACATACAATTACCAATTTATACAGTTGGGTTTTTACTGGAGCAATCTAGGTAAAGTACCTTGCTCAAGGGTACAGCAGCAGTGTCCCCCCACCTGGGACTGAACCCATGACCCTCCGGTCAAGAGTCCAGAGCCCTAACCAGAGACAGTGGATCTCCACACAGGATTTAAACACAGAGTGCGGGAGAGTCTGAGAAACTTACCGGAGCGGTGTGATGAACTGGATGCGGGAAGAAGGTTTCTGTCTCTATAACACAGGAAAGACATGAGAGATATCAATAATCCATCAGTGTGTGATCCAGTCCAGGTTTTACTACCAGCTTGATCAGCCCCAGTGTGTCTAGGTAACAAGCTCAGGTGTGTCTCATTACTCAGAATGATTTAATAAAAAAAATACAAAATGATTATATATATATATATATATATATATAAGCCACATAATTTAGATAGTTTATTTAACATCATGTAATTAAAGATGCTACAAAATTATATCGCAAAAGTCTAGTAATACAGTAGTATTTAATGTTCGATTTCAAAAATGTCACATTTTTCAATTTGTCAATTTTTCGTTAAGTATATGGGGGGGGGGAACTCCAAAGCGCTGGTGTGTAATTCATTATGTTAACGTCACATTATCCAGCAGGTTACATTCGACTTTAGGAAGCAAAATGTGTTCATTCTATAGGGGGATGCAAAAGTCTTTGACCACAGCTGTACATGGATCTTCTCTATAGAGAACCCCGCTGAGTTGTGCTTTGGGGCTAGTTTAGGGGAAATTCTTGCTCACCTTCCTCCCTGTAATAGGTCTTGTCTGACGATGGCTTCTTCACATTGCCCTGCTTTTTCTCTTTGCTCATAATGTCAAGAAGCTTCTTTTCATACAGTTTCCGAGTAGTTCCTAAAACAGCAGAGCCGGGGAAAGACAGGCTACTCAGTTTATATATGTATTATTATTATTTATTTCTTAGCAGACGCCCTTATCCAGGGCGACTTACAATTGTTACAAGATAGCACATTATTTTTACATACAATTACCCATTTATACAGTTGGGTTTTTTTACTGGAGCAATCTAGGTAAAGTACCTTGCTCAAGGGTACAGCAGCAGTGACCCCCCACCTGGGATTGAATCCACGACCCTCCGGTCAAGAGTCCAGAGCCCTAACCATGACTCCACGCTGCTGCCCAATTTTTTTATATACTTTCGTTAAGTATGTGGGGGTGGGGGGGACTACACAGAGGCGTGTAATTCAATGTGTTTCATTCGAGCAGGTTTCCAGCAGGTTTCATTCGACTTTATGAAGCAGAATTAGTTCCATAGGGGGATACAAAGCTTTTAGCCAGAGCTGTGCAATTAGATGTATTTCAATACTAGGCACCATGGCTGCGGTCACCAGTGCCTTATCCTGTGATCAAGGTGTGTAACAAAGAGCAGTTCCAAACGTACCAACGACAGGACCGTGTTTGATATTATACTGGTCCAACAGGGAGGTGAGCTCCTGGTCCGACATGCTGCTGAGGTTAGACATGGTTAGAGGGATTGTGGAGGTCAGCCGGGTCACTCTCTGAAAATAAACCAAGGTAGGTCATTGACATGCACACCTTCACCACACAACCGTTAATGCCTTTCACTCTCTGCTCCACCTCCTTGGGTTTATATCATTATATTGTATACCGGCTTGGGCAGTTTCACTGAACAATGGTTACCTTGTTTCTGTACCCTAGACTCACTCGAAGAAGAGTCTCTTCAACAACATGACTAGGTAACCCATTCCATCCCCTCACCGCTCTCTGTGTGAACAAGAGTCTCCTTCAACAACATGACTAGGTAACCCATTCCATCCCCTCACCACTCTCTGTGTGAAGAAGAGTCTCCTTCAACAACATGACTAGGTAACCCATTCCATCCCCTCACCACTCTCTGTGTGAAGAAGAGTCTCCTTCAACAACATGACTAGGTAACCCATTCCATCCCCTCACCACTCTCTGTGTGAAGAAGAGTCTCCTTCAACAACATGACTAGGTAACCCATTCCATCCCCTCACCACTCTCTGTGTGAAGAAGAGTCTCCTTCAACAACATGACTAGGTAACCCATTCCATCCCCTCACCACTCTCTGTGTGAAGAAGAGTCTCCTTCAACAACATGACTAGGTAACCCATTCCATCCCCTCACCACTCTCTGTGTGAAGAAGAGTCTCCTTCAACAACATGACTAGGTAACCCATTCCATCCCCTCACCACTCTCTGTGTGAAGAAGAGTCTCCTTCAACAACATGACTAGGTAACCCATTCCATCCCCTCACCACTCTCTGTGTGAAGAAGAGTCTCCTTCAACAACATGACTAGGTAACCCATTCCATCCCCTCACCACTCTCTGTGTGAAGAAGAGTCTCCTTCAACAACATGACTAGGTAATCCATTCCATCCCCTCACCGCTCTCTGTGTGAAGAAGAGTCTCCTTCAACAACATGACTAGGTAACCCATTCCATCCCCTCACCACTCTCTGTGTGAAGAAGAGTCTCCTTCAACAACATGACTAGGTAACCCATTCCATCCCCTCACCGCTCTCTGTGTGAACAAGAGTCTCCTTCAACAACATGACTAGGTAACCCATTCCATCCCCTCACCACTCTCTGTGTGAAGAAGAGTCTCCTTCAACAACATGACTAGGTAACCCATTCCATCCCCTCACCACTCTCTGTGTGAAGAAGAGTCTCCTTCAACAACATGACTAGGTAACCCATTCCATCCCCTCACCACTCTCTGTGTGAAGAAGAGTCTCCTTCAACAACATGACTAGGTAACCCATTCCATCCCCTCACCACTCTCTGTGTGAAGAAGAGTCTCCTTCAACAACATGACTAGGTAACCCATTCCATCCCCTCACCACTCTCTGTGTGAAGAAGAGTCTCCTTCAGCAACATGACTAGGTAACCCATTCCATCCACTCACCACTCTCTGTGTGAAGAAGAGTCTCCTTCAACAACATGACTAGGTAACCCATTCCATCCACTCACCACTCTCTGTGTGAAGAAGCGTCTCCTTCAACAACATGACTAGGTAATCCATTCCATCCCCACCACATGGAGCCAGTAATAACAGTGCATTAGGTAACATAGGATTTCAACTAAAACTACCTCAATTCCAAAGAGCACATTTACTACTTTTTTAAACAAACCTCGCACTAGAAATTATGAGAACAGCTTAGTAATAATATACCGCAGTTATAAATATAATTACGATTACAAAGCTATTTTGTTAAATTACGGTGACAATTATGCTGCAGTAAATATAATTACAAATACACTAATTGCACTTTATCAACTTTTCTGACTGTTCTTCTATTAACAAAAGACTCGCATAATCTTTATTTTGTAGTGTGTGTGGTTTTTTTTTTTTTTTTTCAATCATTATTTGACGCCATGTACGCAGTTTGGGACAGGTCCGGCTTTTCAACTACATCGCAATGCATTCTGGTAAGTGTAGTCCAGCTGTGAAAGGTACCTGAGACAGGTAAAATAAACCAGAATGCATCGGGGTGTGAGCCTGGTGAGCCGTCCGCGTGTACGTGGGGTAATAAAGGCGTATGGTAAAAACATATTACAAAAATAAATACATAAATAAATGGTAAACAATATGAAATGCTCGGATAAAACGATTGCATTTCCCGTTGTAAACGCTTAGGGACATTCCGATTTACTTCACGTTTTGAAAAACGAAACCCTATACAGCTCGTATTAAAACCCGGAATGGGCGAAACTGCTTTGCAGCGGGAGTCCCATTTCTGTGTACAGTAATTATTATGGCTTCATCCTCCGACAGCATGCAGGAAAATTAAGTAAAATGCATGTCGCGTCCGTGCAACGAGATAAACGTGCTGTGCTGTATGCTATGGGCCTTGTTCATGCAAGTAAAAATGTATTTCACAATAATAAGCGTAGCACACGAGTATATATATATATATATATATATATATATATATATATATATATATATATATATATATATATATATATATATATAAACATTGACACACGGTGCAAATAGAAAAGGCGAAAAAAAACCTCTTACCTTGCTTTAAATTATTTTAAACGACGCCACGCCTGTAAATGCCACTTTGAGAGCAGCAAGATAATTGAAATGAAAGTTATAGAGCCGGAAATTTTCCTTTTTTTTAAGGACCCAATGAGTTTGCGTATTTCAGACCATGGGACGTGATCACGAACAGGGGCCGTGCGTCTGTCAAGGGATCCCACAGCGCCCCCTGGCGTTCTCTCAACGTCATTAATACGAGAATCTTAAAACCCATCTTGTTTTTTGGGTGGGGGTGGGCGTTGGCTTCCGGTTTAACAGAAGAAAAACTGCACACAGATTTCTAGGGGGGGTTTAATTAAATGTAAATCTGTGAGTGGTTACCTAAAAAATGCTTTCTATTTTCTGATGAAAGAATGGAGGGGGGAGGTTAGTGCATAGTCACCATTAACACCATTTATTCCCCCCCCCCCCAGACCATTACATGGGTTTCTAATGTATGACTGATAATCAGGATTGATTATAACCAATGGGGTGTTAAGGTTAGGCCCATTGCTCTCTCTCTCTGTGCAAACAAGTGTCACCAGGGAGAGAGCTGGGGTTTGATACAGCAACCTCAAACTAACTCCAAGCCACTATTATCGAAAACGTGGCTTTCCAACTGCAGTGTGGAGTAGTGGTTAGGGCTCTGGACTCTTGACCGGAGGGTCGTGGGTTCAATCCCTGGTTGGGGACACTGCTGCTGTACCCTTGAGCAAGGTACTTTACCTAGATTGCTCCAGTAAAAAACCCAACTGTATAAATGGGGAATTGTATGTAAAAAATAATGTGATATCTTATAATTGTATGTCGCCCTGGATAAGGCGTCTGCTAAGAAATAAATAATAATAATTAATAATGTATCCTCTGGTCCTGGTTTCCACGTGCAGCCCTTAAATGTGTTGGTTAGGGTGAACTGTCAGGACCCCCCTCCCTCTAAATCTGAACAGAGCGCCAGTTTGTGGTTTGGAACTAGTTTTCAAGCCAATGCATGGCATGCAGGGAAAACTTGGTGGCTTAGTGTTCCATCAGCTTAATTCTTTGTTCTAGTCTAAATAGATTCACTTCTTTCAGCCTGTCTCTGTAGTCTGGTGGCTCTTTGCTGGACTCTCTCCAGAACCACACTGTCTCTGTAGTGCCGAGGTGACCAGAACTGGACACAGTACTCTGTGCGGTCTCACCAATACATTATAAACCCTCATCATAACCTCCTTAGATTTGTGCTCTACACTTTTGGCTAAGCATTCGGACAGTCTTTTACAAACAAAGCTGGTAACTGTTGCAGGTGGGCTCTGAATACATTTCACATTGAAGATTGTATAAAAGGATAGAATTAGCTTTTAAATCAATATAAAAGTATGTTCGCACATATTTTGTCAAAATATTCAGAGAGATATTCCTGACCAGATGAACGCAGTAAAATTAAAACAAAATGGACACTGTGTAGTAAAGCAAACTTTATTTAAAGAACATTCTTTTTTTAATTATTTATTTTTAAAAGACCAGAATTGCAAAATGCACATGAAAGAAAACATTAGGTCAGAGAAACTGGTTAGAAATAATTCAGCCAGCTGCTTGTAATTCTTGTAACGTTAAACCCACTTGTATAAAAACCTAGAAAAGGCTTCTTATTCAAAACCAAGAAATAACTGAAGTACATTACAAGCTAGTGAACATGAATTTAAAAACCGATTTTACTCCACCTCCCAGAATCCCCTCTTCCAGCTCTCCACACCCATGGCGAGGGCAGGGTACAAATTTGCTACCCCAGGAGTAAGGAGTGCTCTGATAGGCTGGCTTGTAACTAGGACAACCGCACACACAAGCTTGTTTAGAATATTATTTTTAAACCACAAACTAAAACAAACTGAAAGAGTTTTCAAGTTTGTCAAAAAACATGAACAAATATTAAGACATTTTATGTATCAAACTTGTGTAACAGGTCAATAGCTTAAGTTTTTTTTTTTTTTTTTTTTTTAATTTAAGGCTTCTAGGTTGACAAAAGAAGGACCTCGTGTTGCACTAAATTTTTTTTTCTGAAAAACAGTTTTTGCATTTAACCATGTACAATCATCCCAAACTAGTAAAATGCCTTAATACCTTGTTGGTTCCTTTAAAAACCTAACTAAACTTTCCATTCAGCCGATTCCAAACTAACCTGCAGCAACCAATGGTTCAAAAACTCAAAACGCCTTTTAAAAACTTTTCCGACCCTGTTTAGAGTCAGAAATTCTACGACAAAGTCCGAAATCGGAAATGCACCCCATGACTCTTGGTTTGGGATCGGCGAATGGGAGGTCTAGATTTGCAAAGGTGCCAGGTTAGGAGGACGGCAGGTTTTCGGAGTGTGTTTTAGGGGACAGACACTTGGTAGGGGCTCCCAGGGATGTGCTCCTCGCCCCACTTCACCACCAGCACATAGTCGCCCTTGTCTTTGAGCAGGTATGTGATGTTGTAGATCAGCTTCCCCTGGTGCTTCACGATGATCTCCTCGCACGGGACTTTGGGGCCATGAACTCCCACTAGCAGCATGTTGTTTCCTGTAGAAGATGGAGAAAGGAGTCATTCACAGCTGCAAAAGGTTGAAATAGGAACATTGACTTCTCAACTGGGGGGCACAGAATGCACCTTTGGGGGGTGCGAGATGGTTACAAATTTGACCTACAGCTATGCCCAAAAGGCACACCGACCTGCTTTGCTGCAGTCCACACTGAAGTCGTTTTTCTGGCCCACGTAGGCCTTAGAGAGGCCCAGGCCCTTGGCCACCACGCGGCTGGCATCGGAGGCACCCTGAGAGGGCGCCCCCTTCTGGACAGGGGCCTGAGAGCGCGAGACAGAGTCCACCAGGACAGAGGATGTCTCATTCAGGTTGTGACTGGTCACCAAACGTGGACCTGTGGGACAGAGAATGAAATCAAAAAAGGACTACTGGCACTCAAGAAATGCTGAAAATGAAACAGGATCCATTCAAAATGACAAACGGTTTCCCCAGGAACATTTCTGGAATAGGAATTAATATACCTGGTGAAACGCCAAGTCAAAGGGCTGACAGTCATCAATAGGGTGGTCTTGCTACTAAAACAGTTTGCAGAAGTAATCCGAAAAAGTTACTGCGCTTGAACAAAAGTTATTGTATTTCTTGCTCTTATTGTATTACTCGTATTGTAACACTTGAAATGTATTTGCTTACGATTGTAAGTTGCCCAGGATAAGGGCGTCTGCTAAGAAATAAATAATAATAATAATAATAATAATAATAATAATAATAATAATAATTGCATCCAGCAAATGTTTGGACCAGGTGTGCACGTCAATAAAATCAATAAAGCAGGTAGAAATAGAACGCTGGAAAAAGAAAGTCACGGTTGCAACAAACGACTCGTCCTGAACATTCGATGTAAAAATAAGAGCTTTAATGTTGTTGCATTCATAGCTGAAGGAGTCTATTCTTGCTACTAAACAGAAGTTTGTTGCAACAGATTAACATAAGATTGGCCCTTAATCAAAGTTCAGACAGTTTATTTTTTATTTACACTGATGAACACTCTACTTTTCTTTAGATTCATTGCACTTGGAGTTTAAGACTTCAAAGTTCTGGAGATCAATCAGCTACCAGGAACCGGACGAGCTCCGATGGGCTGAATTGCCTCCTCTGGTCTTTGCTAGGTCAAGGCCCAAGCGGATTTTAAATGCACGTCCTCAAAAGTGAACGACCGCATCAAAATGGAGAGGAAGTGGGAGGAGGGTTGACAAGCACGCAAAAAACACACTGGATGGGCTGAAGAAAATGTCTTATTTGGAAATGGGCACTGGTGCAGAAAACAAAATGTACAACAAATCTTCCAAACACATGAAAAACGTTCCCTTTGAGCCGTTCCCCTAACCATTATTAAAAATCTTACTCTGTATTCCCCCCCCCCACTCTCAACCGGTCCATCTCTGAAACCCCCCAGCCCCTATGCAGAGAAACGCCTCCCTCCCTCTCCCATAGTCTTACCAGTGATCTTGGCTTTGAAAGGGCTGCCCACGATGTGGTAGGGTCCCCCGTATTTGATGGAGATCAGGTAGCTGCCCGGTGCCATGGGCGTATAGGTCACCCTGTAGCCCTCGGCACACTCCTGGCAGTCCAGCTTGACCTTGGAGGGTCCGTCAATAGTGATCGCCAGGGCGCCAGGACCGGCAGAGGTCGTGTTCACGATGAACTCGCATGGGGATCCTGCGCAACGACAGGGATGAGTGGGTGGGGTTCACATTTATAAACACTGTTACAAACAGCGACAATGCACCCCAAGTTGCGTGGGTTTTTTACTGGAGCAATCTAGGTAAAGTACCTTGCTCAAGGGTACAGCAGCAGTGTCCCCCCCACCTGGGATTGAACCCACGACCCTCCGGTCAAGAGTCCAGAGCCCTAACCACTACTCCACACTGCTGCCGTTTATAATGGATGGGGTGTTCTGTTAACTCATGCATTAAAAATACTAAAATAGCTTGGACACATTTAAAAGAAAACTGCTACTACTGAAGAGCCTCTCGTTCGTAACACACTGCTCTCATGTTCCCACACACCGGTGATCCCAGACTCCAGTCCTGCCCCGTACGCAGATACCATCCCAGGGTCGCCAGCCTGTCCAGTCTCCCCGACTCGGACTTTGAAGGGGCTGCCTGGGATGCGAGAGCCATTGAACTTGACGTCTATCAGGTACAGTCCGTTCTCATGAGGGATGAACCGGACTGCGTACTTATCTGAAACCCAGCACAGAAAAAAAAACACATCATGAAAAAAAACAAAGAAACTTCAGAGTGTGTCTTCTGTAATTAATGCTTTGTATAAGCCAACCCCCCCGTACTAGTTTGTACCGTTTATCGGTTCAGGTTGAGCAGGAGCTGCGATGGTCAAGTCTAATTTAAAAATCAAATTCCCATTCCCCTTTTAAAATCAATTCCAAAACACGTTGTTGAGCAAAATTGCAAATTAGCAGTATTTCTGTACAAATCAGTTTCTCAGTAGCAACATTACTTGTATAAATCTGAGTCCACCATTTGATTCGTCAATTAAAAAACAGGTTTCAAATGAACAAAAATCACAAATCTCCAAAAATGTCAATTCCTTTGAAGGAATTGTGATTTTAAAAACCGGAATTGACCCCCACCCCAACTTGATCTCTAGTTGCTGGCATCTAAAATATATTTTTTTAGAATTTCTCAGCCGTGTACAGGAGCATTGGATCCTGTCCGTTCTGAAGCCACACACCTTCATCGATCTCCGTCACGCAGCATTTCTCCAGAGCTCCAGATGGGCTGTGCACTTTGGCATCGATGACTCCCTTGGCTCCGTTCAGACTGACTGCGAAAGAGGCAGGTTGGTTGACCTTCAAGCCAGACTCCTGCAAACACAAAGGCATTGGAGCGCTCACACGCTACAGGTCCCTGCTGGCTAAAAAAAAAAATGGGCAAACTTCTGGGCACAGCAATTTCTCGGGGACGCGATGACAACCGACACTCAAATAACAAAAAAAAAAAAGGGGACATAGGACAAGAAAGAGAGAGAAAAAGAGAGAGAGAGAGAGAGAGAGAGAGAGAGAGAGAGAGAACCAGACGATCACAAGGCTATGAAGACAGGCTGAAAGAACTGAATTTGTTTAGCCTGGAACAAAAAGTTGTTGTGACAAAGTTGTACAATGTTTAAACTCCCTTTGTGTAGCATACGAGAACACTTCAATGCAATTTCTCCATGGCGATGTCAGATCCTGTATATTGCTTCATTATGTCTATCCAGGAACCTTAATGAAATTGCATGACACAAAGTGAAAAAAAAAAAGTGAAAAAAACTATTTATATATAAAAAAAAAAAAATAATGAAGTATTTAAACTTTGTAACTAGGCCAGTCCTTAAAACATATAGTCCCTTAAAAAAAAAAATCATTTTTGAAGTACGTTACCTGTTGAGAACCAATGGTATAGGTTTAAAAAGCAGGAGAGGAGTTAAATACATTTGAAAATGCCACAGAAACAGAGACTGGACTCATTGGCACACAGAGACAATGTGCCCATAAGCCCTTATGGAGAAATCTCTTCAAACCTGAGTCCGGTCAGATCAGAGGAGTCTGTTAAAAGTCTTTAGAAAGAGACACGAGAAACACACACACCGGCCCTTCAGTGGTCACTACAGGACCGTAACCTCCCAGCAGTCAGTAGCAGAAACTCCCCCAAGCCTGTCCACTAAACTAGCCCCAAACCACAGCTCAGTGTGGTTCTCTATAGGAGAAGATCCATGTAGAGCTGTGGTCAAAAGTTTTGCATCACCCTGTAGAATGAACTCATTCTGCTTCATAAAGTCGAATGAAACCTGCTGAATAATGTGACGTTAACATATTGAATTGCACAACAGCGCTTTGGTGTTGTTTTCCCCACATATACTTCGTGATATTCTAAAATCTAACATTAAATACTGTGCTACTATTATGGCTTCCGGTAGACACTTATGACATCGTTTTGTAGTTCGATTACATGTTAAATAATTTATTTTTTGTTGTCTCAATCCTAAAATTCTAGGCGCGTTTGGCCACAGCTGTAGAAAACGACCCTGTTCATAAAACAGAATTCTAAATCTCAAAACGACAACTATTAACACTAAAAAAAAAAGGCTGAATTTAAGAAATTTGAAAAACACCCAGAACAGTGTTTTTCTCTTTTCTTTAATACATGTAATAGGGTAGTAGGGTCATTTTACTCTGGAGACACTTAGACTATGAATTAGACTTTCAGCTAACCCAAAATTAAATTTAAAGTTTTGGGAACAAAAAAACAACACACCCCTAGTTAAGAATTTCAACTTCGTGTCAAAACATATACCTGCTCTATTTATATGCTAGCCAGCCCGGTCCTAGAGCGCCTACAATTAATGTAATAATTGGTTCAATGAAGTAATTGAGAATTCCAGAACACTTTGTGGCTCTCTAGGACCAGGGCTGACCACCCCTGCTCTGTGAAACTTCAGTTTTATAAACGTGTCCCTGTGCTGATATGAAGACCCGCGAGTCCCCAGGAGTTTCTGCTGCTGAGCGGGCGGCGATGGCCTTGTGTCTTACTCGATGCCTCACCTGAAGACTAGAAACAGTGAGCCTGCGGGCATCGTCCGAAGGGCAGGACACTGGCACAACGATGGGGCTGTCGGGAATGTGCTCGTCGTTGAACCGGATCGACACCTCGTAGTCACCTGGGAAAAAACGGCACGGACAGGGATAAATCAGGAGACTCCTGGAGGGATTCTCTCGCTGTGTTTACTGATCTGTTTAGGTCATGAACTTTTCCACTTTGAGAGAGAGAGAGAGAGAGAGAGAGAGGAGAGAGAGAGACAGGACACAGCTCTCCCATCGTTTCCTATGCAAGTTCTGTTATTACACAAGATACAGCGTGCAAAAAAAAAGACTGAAATGGGGCAAGAACGTGGAATACATTGATATAAAATGGATGTTGCTTAGAATCAAGCAAAAAAAAAATCAATATTATTCCTACCAGAGCGTGTTTGTATATTTTGATTTGTCATAATTCTTAAGTAAGTCTTAGAGCGAGGTTCCCCATTGGGCTTGGACTCACCAGGTTCCTGGGCGATGTACGAAACCCCACAGGACCCATCCTTGCGATCCTCGAAGGAGATCTCTGCTTTACTGGGTCCTTCGATCGCGATGGACAGACCACCAGCTCCAGCCTCACGGGTCCAGATACTGAACTCGGCTGATTCAAAACAATGGAAAGACATTGCAGTACAATTAGCCATGTGCTGGAGGAGTGTATTGTATTATTTATTTCTTAGCAGACGCCCTTATCCAGGGCGACTTACAATTGTTACAAGATATCACATTATTTTTTACATACAATTACCCATTTACACAGTTGGGTTTTTACTGGAGCAATCTAGGTAAAGTACCTTGCTCAAGGGTACAGCAGCAGTGTCCCCCCCGACCTGGGATTGAACCCTCCGGTCAAGAGTCCAGAGCCCTAACCACTACTCCACACCGCTGCTGTACAGAGGAGCTCTCTCGTTTTGTTTTTCACTTTACTGCATAATTCTCAAAAGTCATTGGCTACTCAAATCCAGCTCAAATATACCCAAACAAATATGCGTTTTAAATGCGACTTAAAAAAAAGATTGGATTGCGGCAAGAAACATTGCTGCATAAAAACAGCCCGTTGCCCCTTCGTTAACGCCAGGAACAGTAGACACACTTAGCAAGCTCAGAGTTCCACTTAAAACATAAAACATTTCAATCTCATTTTTGGAAATGGGTTTGATTGAAATCCATCCCCTCTAAAGCAGAGACTTGGTTACCTGGCAGTCCTGCCTCTGCTCTCTCCAGTCCCGGGCCCCCAGCCCGCACCTTGTGAGCCCCCCCCTCTCCGAGCGGGCCCACGGTAAACTGGAAGGGGCTCCCTGGCACGTGCTGGCCCTGGTACTTGACGTTGACGGTGTGGATGCCCATCTCCGAGGGTACGAAGCGGATGCAGTAGGTGTTGTTCTCTTCTCCCACGATCTCAGCATCGTGCACCTTCCCAGAGGGACTGGTTACCTGGGCCTTCATCTCTCCAATGTTAATCTCTAACGGAAAGACAGAGGGAGAAGTCAGGCTTCCAAAAATACACCCAAGTTTTGGAGAGACGTTTCCTCCTTTGAACCCTACAAGAACTCAAGTGGCCAAAGTTGTCCCTTCTGCTCCTAGTGCTCTTTTTTTCCCCCGATCTCACCATAAAAGATCACTTGACGTTAAGAATGGCTTAAAAAAAGGCTGAAGCCAAGTACTCAGAGAAGACACTAGATGAAATACTAGACGACACTAGATTTGTTACTAGTTAAAATGGTAGCATTCGAGACTTTATTTACAGTACTCGTGAAAGTTAGCATTAAAAGGGATACTTTGGGTTTGCTGAGTAATTCCCTTTAAGACGTTTTTTTTTAGTCTGCAGATATTAAACAAAACCTATTAAACTACAACTAGCAAACCTGTCCTTCCCTCGCTTTTACAATCGAGTGCCACACGATGGCAGTTAACTTGAGGGACTTAAAAGCCAATGGAAAGAGAATTCAAAATTATTTGTTTATTTTGCAGACGCCTTTATCCAAGGTGACTTAGAGACTAGGGTGTGTGAACTATGCATCAGCTGCAGAGTAACTTACAACTACGTCTCACCCGAAAGACGGAGCACAAGGAGGTGAAGTGACTTGCTCAGGGTCACACAATGAGCCAGTGGCTGAGGTGGGATTTGAACCGGGGACCTCCTGGTTACAAGCCCCTTTTCTTTAACCACTGGACCACACAGCCTCCTCCACTACCAGTGCAATTTGTTGAAGTTCTTACCTGGGATTTTGAGGTTCAGGTCACACAGGCTGCCCACGTCGGCCACGGACGCAGCTTTGCGACGCCGCGTGATGCTTTCCTTCATTCGACCCTCCCCGGTGACCTTGACTGTGAAAGCGCTGCCTGGAGACGACAAGGACAGGAGTGAGGAGACCGGAGGAACCGGACACGCCGACATATTTCATCGACTTTGTCTCCCAAACCTCTGGAGCCAGTGATTCAGTAACCCATACCCTCTGGATACTTTATCACTCTTCCTTAAAATGTGCTTTACTTGCTCTTATCTGCTCCCTATTTTACTGCATTTAATCCTGTACTTCAGAGAACTGTAATCAAGTGTTATTTAATCTGTAGTATTTTGTATTTAATCATATCCTGATGTAACTATCACTGACACTGTTATCTGCTCCGTTATTGAATCGTATTTTGTCATATTCTTGTACCTGCTAGAACCAAAGTCATTGTATTTATCTTGCTCTTAATTGTATTACTTGTACTGTGATTCTTGAAATGTATTTTTGTTTACGACTAAGTCGCCCTGGATAAGGGCGTCTAAGAAATTATTACTATTATTATTATTATTATTATTATAATAATAATTATTATTATTCCACACACCCCGCACTCCAGTTTTGACCCTGTGTAAAATCAAGCTTTCGGATTCAACACTTAATTTTTTTTAAGCAATGAAAAAAAAAAAAAAAACAACTCCCTCAGTGTGCTGCTGGATTGTGATGCACGGAGGTCAATTACAAAAAATTGCACAGAATGGTTTGCTGAAATTGTAAATTGCAATGCTATTTTTGCTCAATTGCAATTGATTAGGATTATGCTGCAGTAAAATTACAACAGTAAAAATCAGTTAATTCCACAGGGGTGGGATTTAAAACTGGGCTGCTGTACCTGGAACGTGCTGGTCAGCAAACTTGATGTTGATGATGTAATTGCCGGGCTCGGTCGGGCAGTAGGTCACTTTACATGTGCCGTCCTCCAGGTCCTCTGTGTTGATGTCCACTTTGCTGGGACCCTCGATGGACAAGCTCAGGCCACCGTAACCTAGCAACAGGACACACGGTCAGGTCTCTATTCCAGGATGTCCTTCCCTGATGGTCAGTTTTAAAATTTTCTATGTGGGTATTCATCATTTCCAGATTGTTAATATAATTCTACTTATTTATTGATCGTTTGTAAAACCAGGAATGGATCAAACTGCTATGCAAATGGAGCCTCCAATAATAATAATAATAATAATAATAATAATAATAATAATAATATCCCTCCAATTGCTTTCAGGGTCTGAAAAGACTGCAAAAAGAGCTCAATAAGAAGTTCTATGTGGCTCAAGAGCCATGCGCTGGACATGCATCAGGGGGCGCTACCAGTACAATGCCCTCCCTCCCTCCCTCCCTCTCTGGCTGTGGTACCTGCGTCGCGGGCGTCTATGATGAACTCTGCCGGCTCGAAGGTCTGCCCCTCGGTCAGGCCCGGCCCGGAGACCCGAACGCGGCTGGCGTCTCCGAGCTCCGATTGTTTGATGATGACGGTGATGGGGCTGCTGGGAATGTGGTGGCCGTTCCTTTTGATGCTGACCAGGTGCTCCCCGGTCTCCTTGGGAACAAACGAGATTCCTGGAGAGAGAGAGAGAGAGAGAGAGAGAGAGAGAGAGAGAGAGAGAGAGAGAGAGAGAGAGAGAGAGAGAGAGAGAGAGAGAGGATGGTTTAGCATGGATTCACTGTACTGAAAATGATAATAAATTAGCATGTATTTATGGCTTTCGGTAGACTTTTGTAAAATCATTGTCGTTTCTCTGATTACATGACGTTAAGTACAAGATCTAAAATGATTCTCTTTTTTTTTTTTTTAATGTCTCAATCCTACAATCCTAGGTGATGCATCTCCATTGGGGATGAAGAGCAATGAACCAGCGTCTCTCTCTCACCAACACGTCCGTTCCTCAGCATCTTGAGCAGGCAGGGCTCCTCGCGACCGGAGGGTGCGGTCACACTGGCGGTCAGCTGGCTGAGGTCAGACTCTCCGATGTCCAGAGGGATATCGGCAGTGGAGCCCACCTTGAGTTGGGACATCCTCATGGAATCATCCCCTGGAGAGACAGAGGAGGGGGGAATTTAATATGGAGCAGCTGTGACTAGGGCTGTTCGCAACAAACTACAAAAATCATTAGTGGAACTTATTGAGAGACAGGGAGACAAGGTTCAGCTATCCAGGAGGCCAATTATCACACAATGAATTACAGCTGAGAACACATTTTAAAATTAACATAAGCAACTAAAAGGAGTCCATTTGCCATCAATGGTCATTTCCGCAGCAAATTCATCTCAAAACTTCAAGGTCGTGTATTTAAAAAAAAAAAAGTGTCTGATTGCATGATGTTAAATAAAATATCTAATTTAAAAACTACATTTTACACACAAAAAGAAAAAAAAAAAGTTACTAACTTTCACCCTACCTGTGATTTTTGACACGAAGGGGCTGCCAGCGATGTGTTTGTCGTTGTATTTGACCAGGATGTTGTAGTCTCCGGGCAGTGATGGTAGATAGGAGACAGTACAAGTCCCGTCCTGGTTGTCAGTGCAGCCTATATCAGCCTTGGATGGGCCTTCAATAGCAAGGGACAGTCCACCTGCGAAAAATCATGTTTATACAGTTGGGTTTTTTACTGGAGCAATCTAGGTAAAGTACCTTGCTCAAGGGTACAGCAGCAGCGTCCCCCCACCTGGGATTGAACCCACGACCCTCCGGTCAAGAGTCCAGAGCCCTAACCACTACTCCACACTGCTGCCCTGTCACATTGTATTGGCCACACTGCAGTGTTAAGTGTGAATTTACCTTCCCCGGCATCTTTGGTGTTGACAGTGAACACAGCTGGTTTGTTGACTGTGCCGTGAATCAGGCCTGGTCCGTACGCAGTCACGTGACCGCTGTCAACATAGTCCACGTAGAAATGAAGTGGACTTCCTGTTGAAGGGAGAATATACATTTCCTTTAGAAAAAAACTTAAAACCAGAATTATTATTATTATTATTATTTATTTCTTAGCCAACGCCCTTATCCAGGGCGACTTACAATTGTTACAAGATATCACCTTATTTTTACATACAATTACCCATTTATACAGTTGGGTTTTTACTGGAGCAATCTAGGTAAAGTACCTTGCTCAAGGGTACAGCAGCAGTGTCCCCCCCACCAGGGATTGAACCCACGACCCTCCGGTCAAGAGTCCAGAGCCCTAACCACTACTCCACACTGCTAATTAAATAAGCAGACAGCTAAAGTGACATACATAAAACATTTTTGTTCGGGTCTAGTTTGGTTAAATTAAAAGATGTTTTGTCTCCTTCCCCCCCCCCCCCCCTCATTAGATTTAGACTGCCTCCAGTCATGATTCAATTAAGCCGTGCCAGAGGATGGATGTTCGATATTTATTTGTCAGATGCCTTTATCCAAGGCAGCTTACAGGGCAGTAATGCAAGATTAATATTTATATACAGTGTAGTTTATTAGAATGCAATAGGAGCTAGGATGCAACAAGGTTAGGATTACAGCATTTATACCCACAATGACATAGCAGTGCAATCCTGGCTGGCTACAGGTTGGAGAGACCTGCAGTGATGCTCGTGTGTGTTATTGAAGCAGGTAGTACCTGGTATATGCATGCCATCATATTTGATGTCCATCTCATGAAGCCCAGCCTCTGTAGGGGAAAACTTCACAGTCACCGTCCCGTCCTTGTTGTCTGTGATGTCAGGCTGGGCGACCTTTCCAGAGGGCATTCTCACGTCACCTGCCAGAATCAAAGGAGTCAAGTCTGAAACATCAGTAACTCTGAAAATGAGTTTGCAATGATTTTTAATAAAATGCATGCACCTGCTCTCTGCACCCTGCTCAATAGACAAAAACGGTACTACCGGACCTGTGCTTTGTTTAACCCTAAAATAACCCTAGTAAAATTTGCCCGTACTTGATGAAATCCACCTTGACGTGCAATGGAATCTTGCTCACCTGTGATGTCGCCCTTCTTGACGGTGAATGGAATGACCAAGTCGAATGGACGCAGTCCGGCCACGTCCAGCCCCACTGGTCGGTCAGTAGCCTGCAGGGAAGGTCAAGAGGTTATTAAAAAAAAAAAAAAAAAAAAAAAGCTGTGCTAAATACAGGAGTATTTTGAAGGATTTCAAATTCGTAGACAGACGGAGGTATCAACACTACTGGAAAACATCCTGCCCCACATTCAAAATGCTTCGAGTCGCTTGGAAACAAAAAATAAAAGGTTAGAAATGAAGTTAGCTCTCCCAGACCCGCATGCGAGGGAGTTAAACCCAGAAAGGTCCAGTGGCAGAGTGTGCCAATTGGTGAGGGGGTATTGAATTACTGGTACTAATTTGAAAACACACACAACCTTAGATATTTTCCATACATTAAGGCATATTAGATTTTGTGAGTACTTTCATTGATTTGTCATAGATTTTTTTTTTTTCTCAATTTGACATCAAGACAAAGCAGCTCCGAATCACTGCAGGGAGAAACAAAACAAACACCAAGACATGGATCATATTTAAGAACATAAGAAAGTTTACAAAAACGAGAGGAGGCGCCATTCAGCCCATCTTGCTCGTTTGGTTGTTAGTAGCTTATTGATCCCAGAATCTCAAGCAGCTTCTTGAAGGATCCCAGGGTGTCAGCTTCAACAACATTACTGGGGAGTTGGTTCCAGACCCTCAATTCTCTGTGTAAAAAAGCGCCTCCTATTTTCTGTTCTGAATGCCCCTTTATCTAATCTCCATTTGTGACCCCTGGTCCTTGTTTCTTTTTTCAGATCAAAAAAGTCCCCCGGGTTGACATTGTCAATACCTTTTAGGATTTTGAATGCTTGAATCAGATCGCCGCGTAGTCTTCTTTGTTCAAGACTGAATAGATTCAATTCTTTTAGCCTGTCTGCATACGACATGCCTTTTAAACCCGGGATAATTCTGGTCGCTCTTTGCACTCTTTCTAGAGCAGCAATATCCTTTTTGTAACGAGGTGACCAGAACTGAACACAATATTCTAGGTGAGGTCTTACTAATGCATTGTAAAGTTTTAACATTACTTCCCTTGATTTTAAATTCAACACTTCTCACAATATATCCGAGCATCTTGTTGGCCTTTTTTTTTTTTTATAGCTTCCCCACATTGGTCTAGATGAAGACATTTGAGTCTATTTAGGCTTCAGTTTCTTGTTTCATAAGAGAGCCCCCTTTATACACCTTTGTGTTTTAAGGACTGTTGCGTTATCAGAAATGGCACAGGAAGTACTCACCGTAACCTGGAAAGGGCTCTTCAGAATGTGTTCCCCCCCGAAGCGCACACAGACGATGTATTGTCCGGGCTGCGGCGCGGTGTAGAAGATATCGAAGGTTCCGTCCTGATTCTCGACCACATCAACGTCCACTTCTGTGCCTTCCGGCGTGCACACTGTACAGGTCACCTTACCCTTGCCAGCGGCCTTGGCATCAACAGCGATGGCGGTCTGCTCGCCAATCTGGATGGTAGGACCAATGCCAGCTCCTGTACCCAGGGGAGAGGATGAAGGGAGCAGGTTTGAAAATGCCACTGCAAAACCTCGCCCATATTACCACCCTTACCCCATCCACGCTAGTATCACGGGCAAAACGTTGACAAGAAGTCGTCATTCATTTTTAAATGCTGAGTCGTTGAAATGAAGTTTAGTATTTCTGAATTTCAGTGCTATTTAGCGTTTCTGTAAAAAAACGGTTCTTTAAAATGGAACGGTCAAATGGAAATTCGAGTGCTTTAATGGATTAGCATACATGCCTACTAAAATTCAAATGTTTAATCCTGTAAAATGCCACTACAGCACTGATACGGCTGTATTAATTCAGGTCATAATTCTCTTGTTCCAGTTCTGTACCATCCCATTCCCTACCCAGTTCTCTCTCCAGTTTCCTGAATATGGAGTTACCCCATAGCTCTCTATACAAGCTTTTACAGCCAATGAGAGAACAGCATTCCAGAGCCATGCTTAGTCGCCATGGTTACAGACAAGAACCACAGCCAGCAGCCAAGAATGACAGCAAAAAATAAATATATCTCCTCATGAAGCTTCATGAATCTGAAATTATTCCCTCCCAGTCCCTCAGCTCTAACCACGAGACTATATCACACTGCTTCCCTCCCTCCCAGTCCCTCAGCTCTAACCACGAGACTAAATCACACTGCTTCCCTCCCTCCCAGTCCCTCAGCTCTAACACTCTCCCAGTCCCTCAACTCTAAGCACTAGACTAAAATGCTTCCCACCCATTTAGCTTTTTAATACAAGTTCATCTTAAAAAGGTCTTCCTGACAAATGGTACCTCAAAAAAACGTGTTTGGTTATGCTCACTAAAACATGTTTCATTAATTGATAGGCGTACGTCCATCAGGACAGCCATTAGGAAGAGACGTCTACACTCAGCGAGGTAGCAATGCTGTCCCTGTACAAATTAATCCCAAGGCTTACCTAACCTGTGACCTCCAATTGAAACTGAAGGTGAAAAAGCAAAAAAGTGAGGAATGAAAAAGAAAGTGATCTGCAAAAGTGTGCAGCGTCTTGTAGCGTGAATTGATTGTCTACTTGAAATCAATCTTATATAGCGCCTTTCATAGTGGACCACCATCAAAGCGCTTTATAAGATACAGTAACAAGAAAAAAAAAGGGGATTTAAAATGGTATTGTAGTAAGCTTACTATCCTTTCTCCAACCTATTCCAAGACATACCTGTGACTGTGCACTTGCTGGCATTGCCAGTGGTCACTGCCCGGATTCTGTAGGGTGAGTAGGGGATTTCGTCTCCCCCGTATTTGATCAGGGTGGTGTAGCGTCCAGTCACGTCTGGGACGTACGATACCAGGTAAGTCCCATCCTCATTGTCCCGAATGTTAGCTTTCTTGGGCTTTCCTTCAGGATCCTAAATCAAAAAGAATTTCAAACATTTCAAAACCAGCAGAACACAAAACCGCTTGGAAGTCCGTCATAACAAATTACAACAGATTAACCGAAGTAATCCGTTCCATAATAAAAGTAATCCGGCCCAAAAAATAGATTACTTTCTTCTAGGGAGTAGCATATCACACGGATTACTTTTAGAAATTAAAATATGCTGAAGTTGCATGATGGTAAGAATCTAAATTATCTTCATAGTTTTTATTATTATTATTATTATTATTATTATTATTATTATTATTGTCTCAATCATAAAATACTAGGTGATGCAAAACTTTTAGCCAGAGCTGTAGAATATATTTATTATCCGTCCCCATATAAGATTTAGGAGGGGTATCGGCGCCAGTCTGGGCAGCCTGTGGAGACTCACTGTGATCTGCACTGCCAGCAGCCCCTCGCCCGCGTCTTTGGCATCAATGGTGAACTCCACCGGCAGGCTGGCTTGCACCCCTGTGGTGTCGAGACCCGGTCCGCTGGCCTTGACCTTGCTGGCATCATGAGTGGGCAGAACCTTCACCTTGAAAGGACTGAGAGGACGAGAAAAAACAAAGTCACGACAAACTAGCGTGTATTCTATGGCTCATATATATACACCATAAGCCAAAAACCATATCCCAGATTTGAACCCGTTGCCCTCTTTGCTCTCACCTGCATGGGACCTCCTCCTCTCCATAAAGCACGTTGACAGAGTAGGGTCCCTTACTGGTGGGGACATAGCTGACGGTGTGTGTCCCGTCTCCATTGTCCACCAATTCCACTGGTTCAGCCACTCCTGGGAGGACAGAACCGATAGTCAATAGCTGCGATAGTTTTCTCAAACCAAATTACCCATAGTAATCCATTTTGCTATAGGTCTCAAAATGTGCAGTTTTGAAAGAAACACCTGTTAGTCAACATTTCATTTTTGAAACCTGGTATCTGGTACTACAGCTGTGGCCAAAAGTCACCTAGAATTTTAGGATTGACGACCAATTGCACTGGTTCAACCACCCCCGGAGGACAGAACCATTAGTCAATAGCTGCATTGATTGCGTCCTTTGATTAACCCTTTGGCAAACATCAATCAAATCAAGGATGGGATGCACAAAGCATCCAAGGCCATTGAATTACACACCAGCCAGGCCCCCCCAGAGCGGTTAAAGCCAGGGCAGGAGGTTCGGAGAGAGAGAGAAAGAGAGAGAGAGAGAGAGTTACCTTTGGGCCCCTGCACTTGGACCTGCAGTGGCGCGACTCCTGCCTTGCTGGTGTCCACAGTGAAGCATTGTGGGATGCTGGCACGCACGTTGTTGCCCAGGCCCTGCCCCAGACACTTCACCTTGGTGGAGTCCACAATATCATAGACAGGAACAGAGAAGGGGCTGCCTGTGTGAGAGAGCGAGAGAGAGAGAGAGAGAGAGAGAGAGAGCGAGAGAGAGAGCGAGAGAGCGAGAGAGAGAGATTACAGCTGGGAACACATTTTAAATTAACATGAGAATCTAAAAAGGAGTCCATTTGCCATCAGTGGTTGTTTCCTCAGCAAATTCATCTCAAGTTGATCAAAATGTCTCTAAAAACATCAACAGCTTCAAAAAGGGAATTGGAAACAGATTTAAAAAAAAAAAAAAAAAAAGAAATTAACAGTAATTGATGCATCCCTCCCAGCTGCGCTTGAAAAATCCTAGCTAACACGCGGTCAACACTTTTACCCAGTCTTTATCCTTTAAAGATCAAACTGGACGCATTTCTGGGATCAGTCCGCTTCTGGGAGCTGGTCAAAACGCTGCTAGCTTCGTAACTGTCCTGATGTCTGTCTGAAAGGATGTGGGACTCACCTTTGATTGGCTGGCCCCCATAGGTGATGTTCAGATTGTAGGTTCCAGGTTCGTAGGGAATGTATTCCACAGAGCAGCTGCCATCTTTGTTATCTGTATAGGACATCTTGGCTTCCGAGGGGCCCTCCATTGCCAGCCCCAGGCCCCCACTGCCAGCGCCACTAAGGAGCAAAACACAGCACAAATCAAGACTCGGATAGGGTGTTTTTTTTTTTTAAAAGCACGTGATGCCCCTTTAAAAAAGGGACACGATTCCGTTAAACGCTTGGAAAAGTGTGGATTGTGAAATCACTTTCAGTTTTTTCAACTATTTGCAAAGCCCTTTATTTTTGTGTTCATTTCAAGCACTGGACATTCTTTATATACAACATGAAATATGACGTCGCAATACAGATTTATCAAATGGCACAGAAAAACAGACCGAAGTAAGAATTGAACAAATGGGTCGTCTTCAACACAGGATGGGTGCAGCAGTATGGGACTCTTACCTCGTCTCCACTGTGAATTTGCTAGCTGCGTTTGTGGTGCCTCTCTCCAGCCCAGGCCCGTAGGCTCTCACTCTGGCTGGGTCACAGCCCTCCGTCACAGGCACTTGAAACGGGCTGCTGGGCAAGGGGGCATTATCGTAGGCAACCTCCACAGAGTGCACACCTGCAGAGACACCACAAGGGGGAGTCAGAGAGCACTCCCAGTTTAACAATGACCTTGTCAGTCAATTCCGGGATAAAAACGATCAATTTTAAATCCTGTTTTAATTGTCTGGTTCTCTCTGTCTGAGATGTGAAGACTCCTGGTGTATAGATGTTTGATCCATTCCTGGTTTTGCTAAGTGTTAAAAGAGGAGAACACACAGCTGAGCTTGTTGCCTTTATCTTGGTGCTAATCTAGCTAGTAATAAAACCTGGAATGGGTGACACTGCTGTGCAATAGGAGTCTTGTTTCCATCCCAGTTCAATTTAAAAGGATACTGACAAAACACCTTGAACCGCAAGTGCGGGTCCCCTTAGTGTATTTGTCTTTAAAAAAAGTTCTAAAAAAAAAAAAAAAAAAAAAACTAGGTTTGATCCTAATTCCATATTTGCAATTCAATAATCCACGATATTTTACTAAAAAAACAGTTTATTAAATTCAACTTCTGTACTTCATTTTGTTAGACCATTTAATATAACATTATAGGATTGGAAACATTGGTAAAAAGGGAACTAACCAATACTACAGACACAGCACAGAAACCAGGACTGGTGCAACCAACCGCTAACTACTCTCTTGTACAAGTTTACTGTAGATGTCTTCCTCATGCAACATTGCAAGCCAAAGGCCAAGTGGAGTTGCCTTAGTCGCCTCTAGCAAACTGGTTTGCTGCCCTTTATTCACTTTGAGATGGTGCCACCTCTATATGGTGTAAATGGTTAAATCTCCAATGACAAGCCCCAGCACGCACCCTCCTCATAAGGGGTGTACTCCACTTGGTAGGTTCCGTCTCCCTTGTCTTTGATCAGGGCGTCTGTGTGTTTGCCTGATGGGTTGTTGATTCGGGTCTTGATGTGGTTGCCGCCATTCTTCGTGAGCGCGCGGGCGTCCACGGTGAAATCTGTGGTGGCATCACGGAAAACACCTGTATGAACAGGGAGGGTTTTGATTGAGAATACAGAACTGTTTTCATTTAAAAACACCTGTGTTTTGGTAGGTCACATTTTTAAAAGTAGACAATTCCTGGTTAACAAAAAAACACAACACACATATAAAATCGCTGGGTTTTAGCAATAGTTTTCTCAAACCAAAATATTACCTACAGTAATCCTTATTGCTATAGGTCTCAGTGTGCAGTTCTGAAAGAAACACCTGTTAGTCAACATTTCATTTTTGAAACATGGTATCTGGTACTACAGCTTTGGCCAAAAGTCACCTAGAAATTTTAGGATTGACGATAATTTTATAACAGTTAAAGATATTGATCATCATGTAAAATCAAAAGAAACTACAAAATATTGTAAAGAGAGAGTCTACCAGAAGCCATAATAGTATTTCATTCTAGATTTTAAAATGTCACATTTTCTCAAATGTCAGGTTTTTCGTGAAGCATATGAAAAGCTACAAAGCGGTGTGTAATTCAATATGTGAACGTAACATTATTCAGCAGGTTTCATTTGACTATAAGGCAAAATGGCGGGCAGCAGTGTGGAGTAGTGGTTAGGGCTCTGGACTCTTGACCGGAGGGTCGTGGGTTCAATCCCAGGTGGGGGGACACTGCTGCTGTACCCTTGAGCAAAGTACTTTACCTAGATTGTTCCAGTAAAAACCCAACTGTATAAATGGGTAATTGTATATAAAAATAATGTGATATCTTGTAACAATTGCAAGTCGCCCTGGATAAGGGCGTCTGCTAAGAAATAAATAATAAAAACGCGTTCATTCTGTAGAGCGATGGAAAAGTTTTGACCATAGCGGTACACTAGGTTAAAGAAATCTGTTTGCATTTCCTTCGTTCACCTGGAGGGTGAAATCATCCCTCTTAAAAACGACGCTATCCCTGTCAGTAACCAATCAGCTGCTTCCCCTGTTGACTGACACGCTTTTCAGCCAGTAACATGACCCAGAAAACACTGCTGAGGTCAAAACGACCTTGGAAGTAAAGCACATTCAGTCTGTTTTAACATGTTTCTTTCAAAACTCCACAATTCCTTTTGAAAAAGAGCTGCCCTGGGCATCTGTAAAGCTCTTCTGGTTTTGGATCAAAACACAGCTCCAGGTGAAGCTCACCTTTGCCTTCGATGCCAGGACCAAAGACCTTGACGCCGCTGGAGTCAATGGCGGGCTCCACCGCGAGTCTGGCTGGGAAGTTGGGCACATCCTGCCCGCCGTAGCGGATGGCGATGGTGGAGTCGCCAGGGTACAGCGGGATGTAGGTGACGTTGTAGGTGCTGTTTCCGTTGTCCTGGATGTGGACCTCGGCCTCCGTGCCGTTGTCGGAGATGATCCCGACGGTCAGTTCGTCCGGGCCGGCGTTGGTACAGTCCACGCTGAACTTCCCCGTCTCGCCCACCTTGGCGTGTTCCAGACCAGGGCCTGAACAACGCACCTATGAAATAATGTTTAGTACCAAGTAGGGCTGTGATTTAACAGTTGTGTTAAACTCTGAAATAGGAATAGCAAATTCAAAACCGACAAGCATCCTGACTGTTGATAATATTGAAAAACAGCTGGTTTCCATTGCTTTATATATCTGGCTCATGAGGTCATCACGCAGGAGAGTTTATCCGTCCCCATAGGACGGACAGCGTTCCGTGTGGTTTGTTCATTAACAGGATCAAATCCTTGAAGCAGTGGTTCAGGGGCTCACCTTGGAGGCGTCAGTGGGGACCACGGCCTCAGCAGTGAAGGGGCTCCCCGGCACGGGCACCCCATCGTAGGTCAGCTCCACCTGGTAGGGTCCCAGCTCCCGGGGGATGAAGCGGACCTGGCTGTTATCCGGACTCGGGCCTGGCTCCACCTTGCAGGGCACAGCCTTCCCCAAGGGGCTAGTGATCTTGGCCGCCACTTTCCCCTGACCACCAGCCCCCTCGGACTTCACAGTGAACTCCTGGTCCTTCCCAACCGGCATCTCTGTGGAGGCAAGGCCAGTTAGAGGAGGCATGCTCCCAAGCAAAATGTATATCCCCATTTAAATTTGAACTGTGGATTAGGGTTGAGGTCAAGTCCTGTTTTTTCAGTACCAATGCCTTTAAAATCAATTCCCAATTCAAAAAATTCCAACACATCATCCAAAACATAAGATCACTAGGGGATCAACTGAATGTTTGTTTTACTAGTTGAAAGAATGACTGGACTTCAAACTTACTGTCTCCAAGGCCAGACACTTTGATCTTGCTCAGGTCCAGTGACGGGGCGACACCCACGGAGAAGGGGCTCTTGGGAACGTGGTCCCCACCATAGGTCACGCCCACTCCAGTGATGCCCTGCGAACGAACGAGACATTTCACTCCTCATTATAGGCTGTCGGGGGACTTGCAGGGTAGAGGCAATTAATACAGTTGAAATGTGCAGTAAAATCAAAACATGTGGAAGGATGTTGAAATCACCATTGTAACCCAACACAATAAGCACTCCGTTTAAAATAAAGTGCTACAATACCAACGACAGCAGGCCAGTGAGCCCACCAACGCTCGCCCGGTTCTGAGCAGCTGATTGATCTCAGAACTTTGTCAAGTCGGGTCTTAAAGGATCCCAGTGATTCAGCATCAACAACATGACTAGGTAACCCATTCCATCCCCTCACCACTCTCTGTGTGAAGAAGAGTCTCCTTCAGCAACATGACTAGGTAACCCATTCCATCCCCTCACCGCTCTCTGTGTGAAGAAGAGTCTCCTTCAACAACATGACTAGGTAACCCATTCCATCCCCTCACCACTCTCTGTGTGAAGAAGAGTCTCCTTCAACAACATGACTAGGTAACCCATTCCATCCCCTCACCACTCTGTGTGAAGAAGAGTCTCCTTCAACAACATGACTAGGTAACCCATTCCATCCCCTCACCGCTCTCTGTGTGAAGAGTCTCCTTCAACAACATGACTAGGTAACCCATTCCATCCCCTCACCACTCTCTGTGTAAAGAAGAGTCTCCTTCAGCAACATGACTAGGTAACCCATTCCATCCCCTCACCACTCTCTGTGTGAAGAAGAGTCTCCTTCAACAACATGACTAGGTAACCCATTCCATCCCCTCACCACTCTCTGTGTGAAGAGTCTCCTTCAACAACATGACTAGGTGACCCATTCCATCCCCTCACCGCTCTCTGTGTGAAGAAGAGTCTCCTTCAACAACATGTCCCAAGTCTATCTCCATTTAATTTACAAATGTGTCCACCGGTCCCGATTATTATACAATACTTAAAAGTATCAGTTAGGGTTAATAATGTCAACCCCTTTAAGAGTTTAAAAGACAAATCATGTCCTCCCCGATTCTTCTTTTCTCCAGGCTTAATAGATTCACTTCTTTCAGCCTGTCTTTGTAGTCTGGTGACTCTTTGCTGGACTCTCTCCAGAACCACACTGTCTCTGTAGTGCTGTGGTGACCAGAACTGGACACAATACTCCAAGTGCGGTCTCACCAGTTCATATATCATCATGACTGTACACAAGACTGTAAAATCCATCTCAAAGTTGATCACCAAAAGCAATTCCAGCCTCATGGTGCACAGCACTGCTTATTTCTCACAAGGACAATTGTGAAACCCTTGTACCTTGCTCTCAAACTCAGAAGCAACATTACAGTTTGCAGTTCACCATACCCCCCCCCCAAGTCCTCTCACCTGCTGTACTGGGGTGTACTTCACAGTGTGGGTGTTGTCATGGTTATTGATTATCTCAAAGTCCTTGACAGCCTCTCCCTTGGCAGGGCCAGCAAACTGGACATCCAGCTTAGCTTTCCCGGCCGCTTTGGTGTTGACCGTGAAGTGGGTGGGCTTGCAAAGCTCCACACCTGCAAAAGGAGGGCAGACTTAATACAGGGACACCCACAGACCAGACCTGGGCTCCATCACGCCAGCAATGGGGCAACTCTTAATCCATTCTTAAATTACAATACCATTTTTAATTTGAGTTAATCCTTGGCACACCTGATGTAAATCGGCTCCTACTTGGTCTGTATTAACTGTACGAATTGCGCTGGTCTATTAAATGAAGTGATGTAAATCGCGTTGCTCTGTATTGAGCCTGTGTGAATTGTACACAGGGTGATTAAAAAACGGCCCCTCACCGCTCCTGCTCAGTCCCGGACCCTCTGCTTTGACTTTGCTAGCATCATGGGAAGGATCCACCTTGATTCGGAGTGGACTGACAGGGACAGCCTGACAAACAAAACCATCAAAAAAAATCAAAAACCACACTCCAGTGATACATCACTGCCCGCCCACTTCCAATAAAGATCTCTCGGCTGTTTAGATTGCATTTGGGATATAGAAGTTCTTGACTGTGGCTTTGATGCAATGGCAAAAAAAAAATCACACCTTGTGACCTACAGCACAGGATACAGAAGTTTATCTATAGCACTTGGAATACTTGCATATCCTTAATTAAAATAAACAAGATTAAGATTAAATAGGGACCAGTAAACTGATTCAATGTGCTTTGTTTCTTACTGTCCCCTTAGATTTGACTCTTTCACTTATTTAAGTGTTGAATTGGACTAGGTTTTGAGTTCTAGTTGTACTGCCAGACATCTGGAGGTTACTCCACTCCACTGCATATCCAGGGCTGATCTAGCCTGGAAACACATCTATGTGTTCACTATTTGTTTATTTAGCAGACGCCTTTATCCAAGGCGACTTACAGAGACTAGGGTGTGTGACCCTGAGCAAGTCACTTAACCTCCTTGTGCTCCGTCTTTCGGGTGAGGCATAATTGTAAGTGACTCTGCAGCTGATGCATAGTTCACACACCCTAGTCTCTGTAAGTCGCCTTGGATAAAGGCGTCTGCTAAATAAACTAATAATAATAATAATAATAATAATAATACCAGTTAAAAAAAATACTTTATAGAATCTTTGGAAGTACCCTCCACAATTCAGGTTAGATTAAAAAAAAAAAAAAAAAAAAAAAAAAAAAAAAAAAAATCGATGAATCATGAAATCTATTAAAACCCCTCATTTTAGGATACAGAAAGGGGTCACCTGGTCACCGAACAGCACCATGATGGTGTAGCTGCCTGCCCCAGGAGGGGTGTATTTCACAGTGAAGGTGTCATTGTCGTTTCGGATGATGTCAAAGTCGATGTCTGCCTCCGCTGGGCCGATGACCCCCGAATCACATTTGATACCGACGCTAATGTCACCTGGGGAAGAGAACCGAAAATACAGAATTTGTAGTTGTTCCAAAAGACAGCTCTCAAAAAAAAAAACAAAAAAAAACAGCTGGAGCTTTTTGCCATTGTGCTCCGTGTGCGCGGAACTTTGATTTAAGCACTCTCGTTTTGTTTAACTTTGCAAAGCACTCTGGGATGCCACGGCATGAAGGGACGGCTCGACACAGTTATTGTAGAGAGTCACACAAACAAACTGTGGGCTTCAATGATTATTTCGGACAAAGGTAAGTCAGCTTTAAAAAGGTTGCAGCTGTGATAAAGTGCCCATTTCAGACAGGCATTACCTTGGCCAGCCTCTGCGCAGTCCACAGTGAAGTAGGTCGGTTCACAGGCCTTCAGGCCGGTCTTGGCCACTCCGGGTCCTGACACCTTCACCTTGTTTGGGTGAGTTCCAGCACCAATCATCATCTGGAGGAGACAGAATTGACAATGTTAACCTGAACCATTAAAAATAACCTTTATTTTATTGTGTTGCATGTTCCCATGTGTTGCTATAACTGTTTAAAAGTAAGGTGTGTGTATTGTTCTATTTATTTTTTTTTTACATCTTGACCATTTTCCCCCCCCCCCACTTTTAAATTGCAGCACACTCTGGCGGTTTCTATTTTAGCTTCAAGATGGCCTCTCATGTATTTCTCAGAACTACATTTCCCATCCTCCTCCTGCTCACTGGTCAATCCATCTGTTACCTATGCAAGCAGGAGGATGATGGGGAATGTAGTTTGAGTGGTCCACGTGAAGCCATCTTGGAGGCAGTGGAATGCAATTTTAAAAAGTTAAAATAGTGGTCAAAATGTTAAAAAAACCTGCTTAGTTTTAGCAACACATGGGAAAGTTATTGTATTTCTTGCTCTTATTGTATTACTTGTATTGTAACACTTGAAATGTATTTGCTTACGATTGTAAGTCGCCCTGGATAAGGGCGTCTGCTAAGAAATAAATAATAATAATAATAATAATAATAATAATAATAATAATAATAATAATAACAACAACAACAACAACAACAACAAAATAAGACGGTCATTATGTACCCTTTAATCACAGCACAGAGAGACAGAGACAGACAGAGAGAGAGACTCCTCTACCATGCATTCTATTGTCTATAACTTGTAAAAATAGTCAACAATAACTCTTGAAACACAGACACTGCAACAGCAACACCTGGTTACTAAGAAATGAGTTTGCCTATTGCACCAGTGATACCCATCGGTGGCTGAACCTACCCTGAAGGGACTGTCCGGGATGTTGACCCCTCCCCAGGACACCATGACCGTGTGTTTGAGTGGCTTGCGGGGAGTGTAGGAGCAGGTGTGGGTGCCCTTTCCATTGTCCCTCATCTGGACATCCACTGGGTTACCCTCGCCATCCTGAAAGGAAAGATAAACAGAGTAAGAAATCCCTATTCCACAGTGCCCTGCCCAGGAAAAAAATAACTCCTCTCTCTGAACCCACCTGGAGCTGGACTTTCAAGGGAGCTTTCCCTCCCTTCTTGGCATCCACTGTGAATTCAGTGGGCTTGTTAATGGCCAGGCCAGTCTTCTCCAAACCAGGACCGTACGCCTTCACCTGAAAACGAATACAAAAGTTGCATCAGCACCCAAGTTTCTTTTTTTTTTTTTTCTTGAGTGTTCAATTCCCCCCCCCCCCCCAAATTTAGAATGCCCAGTTATCCCCCCCCAAATTTAGAATGACCAGTTATCTTCCCCCCCCCCCCCCCCAAATTTAGAATGACCAGTTATCTTCCCCCCTCCCCCCCCAAATTTAGAATGACCAGTTATCTTCCCCCCTCCCCCCCCAAATTTAGAATGACCAGTTATCTTCCCCCCTCCCCCCCCCAAATTTCAATTCCGCACAGCACAGTTTGACCCCACTGGGTATGAGATACACAGCTAAAGGCCACCCTATAGAAAGAACTAATTTTGAAACCTATTGAAGAACACGTTATATTTGAAATCACATGTCGTAGGTTTCTCCATATAACAAACGAAAAAAAAAAAACTGACCATCTAAAACATGAAATTCTACTATTACGGTTTGTAACTTTCTTTGATTGCATGATAGCAAATAAAAAAAAAAAAACACACCATCTCAATTACATTCATAGTAGGAGTACAAAACTTTTGGCCAGAGCTGTAGCCAAGGCATAGCTTCAGTGGAAACCACCTCTGGCTAAACCTACTCCTGGGGAAAGGCAGTGGACACGATGCCTCGTTTCATGCAGCACTAGCGATTGAGAACGTGCTGTATTAGCTAGTCTCGGGTCAGTACCTTGTCTGGGTGGAAGTCCTTGGGAGGCGCGGCTGTGATCTCTGCCATGAAGGGGCTGTGCTGGATGTCCTCGTTGTTGCAGAGCACGTGCACTGCGTACTCCCCGACCTCCGTGGGCCAGTAACGGACGTCACACGAGCCGTCGCCCTTGTCATCGCACTCTATCTTAGCCTGGGATGGGCCCTCCACTGAGAAACCTGACCAGCGAGGAGGAGACACCCAGGTTAGGAGCTGCCCACACAACGCTACTGGGGCAGAACACTATCCACACACACTCAATAGCATTAAATCATCATTCAAAGAATCAATCTAAAATCTCAATGTCTCGATTAGAAGTCTTTTTTTTTTTTTTTTTTTTTTTTTTTTTAAAAGTCTACCTTCTACACAGTTGGGAGCACTCAGATTTGCTTTGGTGGCACATTTACTGAACTATTGAGATACACAGGTCTCATTTACAAGGGGGTCCTGGAAAGCAAAAAAGGGCAACTGCCAAGTACAACCAACTTGTAGCTGATTGATCTAAAAAAAACTTTGGTCAAGCTCATCTTAAAAGGACCCAAGTGATTCTGCCATCATGACTAGGTAACCCATTCCATCCCCTCACCGCTCTCTGTGTGAAGAAGAGTCTCCTTCAGCAACATGACTAGGTAACCCATTCCATCCCCTCACCACTCTCTGTGTGAAGAGTCTCCTTCAACAACATGACTAGGTAACCCATTCCATCCCCTCACCTCTCTCTGTGTGAAGAAGAGTCTCCTTCAACAACATGACTAGGTAACCCATTCCATCCCCTCACCACTCTCTGTGTGAAGAAGAGTCTCCTTCAACAACATGACTAGGTAACCCATTCCATCCCCTCACCACTCTCTGTGTGAAGAAGAGTCTCCTTCAACAACATGACTAGGTAACCCATTCCATCCCCTCACCACTCTCTGTGTGAAGAAGAGTCTCCTTCAACAACATGACTAGGTAACCCATTCCATCCCCTCACCACTCTCTGTGTGAAGAAGAGTCTCCTTCAACATGACTAGGTAACCCATTCCATCCCCTCACCCATTCCAGGTTTTACAATGAGCTTGATTAGCCACAGCGTGTTTAGATAACAAACCGTCTTAAAACTCCCAACGCTAACTCAAGGACAGTAACTTCAGATTTAGCAGAGTAGAGTTTAGAACAGAAGGCAGGAAGCACACAGAGTTATAAATGCATAGAATAGCCTGCGCTTAACTCTGTGCTTTTAAGATTAGCCTTGATGGGCCGAATGGAAAAGGTGCATTTAGACATTCTCAAAATGGGAATGAAGCGCCTTTCCTCGACCGGGAGGTTGTTGTAGGAAAGCGGAACTCACCCAGTGTTCCGACGTCGTCTCCAACAGCCTCCACCACAAAATCAGCCGACTTCCCAACTACGCCTCCCTCCAAACCTGGTCCCCAAGCTCGCACCTTCTGAGACCTCGCCTCGGTACCCACCTTCACCTCGAAGGGGCTGGGACAGAGAGGGAGGAGAGGTGAGAGATTGATAGAGCCCTAACTGCTCACCTGATCTGCTGGCTTCTCTTAAACTTCATGCAAACATGTTCAGTGTGGATTTCAGATCAAAATATTATTAGTGCTTGCTCTGATAATCAAAGTTTACTGAAGAAAAATAAAATCACATGTCAAGTTCTCACTGGGTGCAGCAGGGGGCGTGTGTGCGCGTCCTGTATTATGGTGCTCTGTGTGTGTCTTAGTCTCACCTGCAAGGAATCTGCTGGCCTCCCAAGGTGATGGTGACAATGTAGTTCCCGGGTGTTGATGGGTAATATTCGTAACCATAGACACCGTCACCACGGTCTTTCTGCTTCACGGGTTCCTCACTCCCCTCTGAGAGAGAGAGACAGAGAGACAGAGAGACAGAGAGACAGAGACTGTCAGTACACAGAGCTCTCTCAAATAAGTCTCGCCTGCAACGTCTCAATTAGAAAACATAACCTTTTAAAAAAGAGGAGGTCCAATCATTTCAGTCTCTCTCCTAATGTGCCACAGACAAATACTTTAACCTGTGTGCAACTTAAATATCAAAAAAAAAAGTGAACTTGCTCAGAGTGAGACTCACTTGGTCCCTTGATGGTGACTTTGAGCTCCCCAGTGCCTGCTCCCTTGGTGTACACTCTGAAGTCCGCGGTCTCTTTAGCACGAACTCCTTTGGGCTGCAGCCCGCGGCCTTTAGCTCTGCACAGGGAGGGGTTACAAGCTGGAGAAACAGAGAGAGAAATTGGTGAGGGACAGTCGCTATTGCCCCATCCCCATATTGGAGACCATATAAAACCTAATCCAGCCTCTCTACAAAACCAGCATTCTGTATATAAAAAATAAATAAATAAAAATATATATATATTAGTTGGTTTAACCGAAACAAAACACCAAAAACCCACTGCAAAAAAAGGAGGGAGAAAGACACACAAAAGGTTTAAGACAAAACGTGCAAAAGGGCTGCATGCCTGAAGTTTAAATCGCTACTCAGAACGCTGTGTCCTAGTGCAGCCACACTAGTGTGCTACACCTCAGGACTTTAAAAAGACTTAAAACCTTGTGCAGTGATTGAATTTGAAGTATTTTTTGGGTACTATTTTTTACTGCACAGGATTCTCAGAAGTAAACAGCTTCCAAAGACTCTTTAGCCGAGAAGACCTCCCAAGAAAATCCATTGCGTATTTGATAAAATGCAGAAGGCCGCACCAACGTTTACTGCAGAAACCAGACAAAAACACAAACACAGAAGAAGCATGCACACAGAACAAAGGCCACACTCGATACCCAAAAGACCGCCAGAGGAAATATCATCCACACAGGAAGTGACATCAGCACAGGCCACTCCCATTGGTTGCACGGTTGGCTTGGACGAATGTGCGAGGGAGCAGAGAGATTGAGGGAAGAGAAGGAGACAGCTTAGAAAATAGCATCAATAGCAATTCAAGAGGGCACCATAAGACTAGGAACGAGAGACAACTTGCCATTAGTCCAGTTATAGTACATGTTCTATTTGATGAACAATGGGTTTTATAAATTTATGGAAACAGTATTGTTAGGTCTCCTATTTATAATGCCCAAAAGTAAGATTTGCAGTTAGAAATGAAGATAAAAAAGTGCAGTTACAAACCATTAACACATAGAAACATTTTTACATTGACAACTCTGCTGTCTTTCACCCTACCTTGTCCAATAGTCACAGTAAAGGGGCTCTTGGGGATCTGGGCACCAGAGAAGGTGATGTAGATTGTGTGAGCGCCCTCTAGTGTTGGTTTGTAGGTACAGCGGTAGCTGCTGTTACCCTTGTCCTCCACCCGACACTCCACAGTGCCCTTCCTCCCACTGGGGTCAACAACGACCACTTCCACCTCACCCACTCCGGCACCTACCACAGGGGGGCAGTCATGAGCACAATTAGAGACCAAAAACTAAAAATCAAAGTCAGTAACATTAAAATATAAAAACACTGATTTGTGCTCAAACTGAATTAAAAATGGCAAAAAGTTGACAAGAAGTCTCGATAAATGAAATGCCAATCTATAACACTTCCTGGGCGTCCCTAACCAGGGTGGTATGGCGGGGAAGTACCTGCAGTGTAGATGTCAAAGTAGGTCGTTTTGTTGGCAATGTTGCCGCTGGGTTCAAGGCCAGGTCCCTGTGCGGTCACCTTGCTGGAGTCTCCCTGGGACATCCCCACATTCACCTCAAAGGGGCTCTTGGAAATGTGCAGCCCAGCAAACAGCACCGTTACCTGGGGGAAAGAAGCAGGAGAGGTGGGTGTCGAAGCGAGAAATATTATCCTTTTTTCAATTGCCACATTCTACAAGGAAACACATGAAATGAGATAGGGAGATAGATAGAGAGATATAGACATAGAGAGACAGACACAGACAGACATAAAAGATACAAGCAACATGTTAAAGACCATCCTAAAAACTCATTGTAAATACTTTTTATTTTACCAACTAGAAACTGACCTTTGGGACATCATGGAGACAATACTGTACACCAGACCGTGTAACTTTACAAAATTACGAACAAGAAATTGCATTTTTTTCCTGAGCAGCTGTAATGGTATTTATTAATTTTTAAAAGGCTACCCCCTTAGTTTTTGGTTTGTGTATTTTGTGGTTAGGGAGGCTGTGTGGTCCAGTGGTTAAAGAAAAGGGCTTGTAACCAGAAGGTCCCCGGTTCAAATCCCAGCTCAGCCACTGACTCACTGTGTGACCCTGAGCAAGTCACTTCACCTCCTTGTGCTCCGTCTTTCAGGTGAGACGTAGTTGTAAGTGACTCTGCAGCTGATGCATAGTTCACACACCCTAGTCTCTGTAAGTCGCCTTGGATAAAGGCGTCTGCTAAATAAACAAATAATAATAGGGCCACACAGTGCTTGGAATGGACCGGTACTTTACAGAACACAATTTTAATATCCCTAAAGACCTGCATACCAGCACTGCTCATAGCCAGAAATATGATCTAACAGAGAGAAGTTTTAATTACATCTTTCACTTCAGGTGTTGCAAGCACTGACTGGGAGACCATGAAAGATGAAAACTACAAAATGAAAAAACCACGAAATGGGAGGAAGGGTACCTTGTGGGATCCAGTCACTTTCGGAACGTAGTAGACAGAATAGGTTCTTGTCTTGTCGTTGTTCGCGGTCGCTTTAGCCTAGACAGAAATACAAAAGCAGGACATGCAGCATTCTACAGCAATTAAATACATGCTAGATTAAAAGGTTAGCATTGAAAGAATTTGCTACTGCCGAATGAATTTTTTTCCCCCTCATTTTGGAACCTTATTCATCCATTGTAGTTTTCCGAACTACACTGCTAAGCAGATTGTGCTTCATCGGAAAAGTAGTTATTAAATTCAGTTTTTACCCATGAAGTATCAAATACATTTTTTAAAAAGTAACCCAGACCTCGTTTATGTCATTTGACAGATCCTAAAAATCAATCTGCTGACATTCTCTAAGTCTTCAGTCTTTTAGAAGGGTCACATGACCCAATATACTCCTAGCGTCCTGTTTGGAGGACAGCCAAACTGCCCTGTATTCTCATTGCGACAGATGGATAAACTGTACCCCCGATACAGTAGATGGCGCTGTGCTGTTTCCTACCTCCTCTCGGTGGCCAGCAGGGTCCTCCACGTACACCAGCACCTCTCCCATTCCTGCGCTGATGGTTTCCACAGTGAACTGGGCACGCTTCATTACCACGTTACCAGTGGGCTCGATACCTGACAAAACCAACCGTCCATTGATAACGGAAAATACTTCACAAAGCAGCTCTATAAAAATTAGCAAGCTGGATTTTTCTGTTTGGTCGTTATCATTGATTTTAATTAAAAAGAAAAGTGAGTTTAATACTGAAATGACTCAGGAGTTTGAGCAAGGTTAGAAACTCACACGAGCCCTGCTGCTGCTGCTGCTGCTGCTGCTGCTGCACCCAGTCCTGGGGTTCAGAGCTCCCCTCAATGAAGTCTAGTATTATTAATACTGAAATGATCAGGAGCCAGGAGTTTGAGCAGGGTTAGAAACTCACACTAGCCCTCCTGCTGCTGCTGCTGCTGCACCCAGTCCTGGGGTTCAGAGCTCCCCTCAATGAAGTCTAGTATTATTATTATTAATATTGAAATGATCAGGAGCCAGGAGTTTGAGCAGGGATGGAGACTCAAACTAGCCCTGCTCCTGCACCCAGTCCTGGATTGGGAGGGTTCATGAAGGTCCCCCTAGCAGGGTACTGGGGTGCTTTACCTGGTCCGTAGGCCCTGGCTTTCTTGGGATTGAGTTTGGGGTGCAGGGGGGCGCCTGGCTTCAGCTTGGCCTTGGGGAACTGAGACAGGTAGGTCATGACGGAATGTTCGTCCACGTTGGGGTCCACAATTTCCTCAGGAGCGATCACCTAGACACGGACAGGGAGGCAGAGGTTAGGAGATCAGGGTGCGGACTAAAATCGCATGATTAAAAATATTAAATGGATTGTTATATTAAAACATAAATGTATTGATGAGTTCAGTGCAAAATGAGCTACAAAACGTGAAAACGCCGTTAGACTGCAGGCAAGACTTCTTGAAACTCAAATATCTGAGCTTCCTGTTCTTTTGATGTCAAGGTTAGAAACTCACACTAGCCCTGCTGCTGCTGCTGCTGCTGCACCCAGTCCTGGGGTTCAGAGCTCCCCTCAAATGAAGTCTAGTATTATTATTAATATTGAAATGATCAGGAGCCAGAAGTTTGAGCAGGGTTAGAAACTCACACTAGCCCTGCTGCTGCTGCTGCACCCAGTCCTGGGGTTCAGAGCTCCCCTCAAATGAAGTCTAGTATTATTATTAATATTGAAATGATCAGGAGCCAGGAGTTTGAGCAGGGTTAGAAACTCACACTAGCCCTGCTGCTGCTTCAGAACTACCTTCTAGCAAGTATATATTTAAAATGATCAGAAATTGGTTCTCTTATACCTTGCATAAATAACTTCCCCCTCCCCCCCCCTCCATCCTTCCCCTTGCCCTTTCCCCTCCCTTCCCCTTTCCCCCCCTCACTAGTAGACCTTTGCAGAAGTCTACAGTGTTAAGTTAATTCAGTGAGGAGCACTTCTCCACTGCACTGTGAATCCGGAGGTCTGTCTGTACCTGCGGGACTCCCAGCCAGTCATCGGCTTGCTGCATGGCCTCGCGGGCGTTATCCACAGGTTTCGCTTGATCCCACGAAGCCCAGTCAGGACACAGACCTGCAGATAGAGAGAGAGGAAGAGGCCAGGGTTACACACCATGCACAGGAACACACAAAAAAAAATTAACAAAGTTATAATCCCGGTTTGTGTTAATTGGTCATTTTGATAATGATGGAGTATGGGTCAAGATGAAACATGTGGCTTCAAAAAACACACTTGGTTTGAAGATCCAATCGCCTGGCTGTTTGGATGAGAGGAGATAAACCCCCTCCCCTCTGCCAATCACACAGTATTTCACTGCAGTTTGGCAGGAATCAGCATTCCTCATCCCTGCGTGTCAATTGGCTGGAATGGAGAAGTGTGGGCCAGGCTAGTTCACAGCCAGGAACCTGCAGTCTCTGGACTGACTCAACCCTGCCTTTACCAGGGGAGACCCTCAGGGACCCCTGCGCTCCCCTGACTCTGTGACTCCCCCCTGCACACCACGCGGCCGTGCCTTTACCAGGGGAGACCCTCGGGGACCCCTGCGCTCCCCTGACTGTGCGACTCCCCCCTGCATACCACGCGGCCGTGCCTTTACCAGGGGAGACCCTCGGGGACCCCTGCGCTCCCCTGACTGTGCGACTCCCCCCTGCATACCACGCGGCCGTGCCTTTACCAGGGGAGACCCTCGGGGACCCCTGCGCTCCCCTGACTGTGCGACTCCCCCCTGCATACCACGCGGCCGTGCCTTTACCAGGGGAGACCCTCGGGGACCCCTGCGCTCCCCTGACTGTGCGACTCCCCCCTGCATACCACGCGGCCGTGCCTTTACCAGGAGAGACCCTCGGGGACCCCTGCGCTCCCCTGACTGCGCGACTCCCCCTGCACACCACGCGGCAGTGCCTTTACCAGGAGAGACCCTCTGGGACCCCTGCGCTCCCCTGACTGTGTGACTCCCCCCTGCACACCACGCGGCCGTGCCTTTACCAGGAGAGACCCTCGGGGACCCCTGCGCTCCCCTGACTGTGTGAATCCCCGCTGCACACCACGCGGCCGTGCCTTTACCAGGGGAGACCCTCGGGGACCCCTGCGCTCCCCTGACTGTGTGAATCCCCGCTGCACACCATGCGGCCGTGCCTTTACCAGGGGAGACCCTCGGGGACCCCTGCGCTCCCCTGACTTACCTGGAGCACAGCTATCCACAAGGGCTCCGAGCGCCTGGCCGGACTGCCAGTCCCGACTGAAGTTGGTGATGGGGAGCTCGGGTAGTTTGTTCTGGATCCAGCCCAGCAGCCTCTGTTTGGGGGTCTTCTGTTTCACCTGTTCATCTTCCTCCTCCTCGTCCCACATGGGCATAGAGATGGAGTAGTGAAGAATCAGGGTCCAGATGAGACCCAGAATCAGCTTCAGGTTCCCATCCACGATGGCCTTGGAGTCTGGAGAGACAGGGTGAGGATTGTGTGTTCAAAATACTGAAAGAATTTAGTATGAAACAATGACATACTGGTTTCCACTAGTAGTCTCTCAAGGTCTTCAACAGAACCACTAGAAAGAAACTTGATCAATTGAAGACATGGAGAAAGACTTGAAATCATTACACTTTAGTATTTCTGTTTAAAAGGCGTTGAAAAAAAGAGACTTCTGGTCAAAAGTTTTTGTGCTTCTAGAACAAGCATTTGAACTAGAAGTCTTTTTGAACCCCACCCATATCCACAGAGTTCAAAGAGTACAAGAAACATTTCACTGGAGATCAAAGACTGATGAAAAAGCAGAAGAGGTCAGATTAACCTACAGCGCCTCCAATGTAGCAACTTTTCTGTATATACAGGCTGCGGCCACTTTATTAGGAAATCATAAAAACGCAAGAATTTACGAACGAGGAGGCGCATTTGACCCATCCAAGCTCGTCCGGTTCCTACCAACTGATTGATCTCAGAACGTTTTCAAAGTTGGGTCTTTAAAAGGACCCCATTGATTCATCAGCAACATCATGACTAGGCAGCCCATTCCATCCCCTCTCCACTCTTCCAGCCCCTAAGAGTAGCCAGGGTAAGGATCAGTAACTTCAAAAGCAGAAAGACTGGGGAATGTCAATGGGTAGCAAACTGAGACACACACACTCTGCTTCTTGCTAACATGGGAAACACAACCACGCACATGTGAAAAGGTAGGTCATGCAATGGAAGACAAAAAGTATTTAAAATATTATCTAATAATTTGCCACTGCAAAAAGTCTATGGGAGGCGAAGAGGAGTAGATGAGAAGTTTGGTAAAAGATCAGGGCAAAAATCGACACAGAGGTTTTGGCCAGACATGACCCGTGCATCAGAGTCAATTCTTTTAAACGATGACCCTAAAAAAAATATATACAAAATTGCTCCAATAGGAGATATGGACTAGTCTGCATCATCTTTCTTGCAGACGTGTTTGCCCAGCAAAACTATTTCACTGGGAGGCAGGGTTAGAAACTCAGTCCTGAGTTTCCAAAACTACCATCAATGAAGTAGATTGAAATGATTCAGTAGACAGGAGTTTGAGGAAACCCTGTAAAACACTGTTTCTTTCTCTTCCAGCTGCATGAACAACTTGAGAGTCAACCAGCAGACTCAAGTGCCATCAGTTAATTTCAGAACAGATTTAGCAAGGGCTCGATCAATCAAACTCCGGGTCCCTCTTGATAAAAAAAAATTGCTTTCAGCTTTTTAATGGTACAGTAATTCCATGAATCCCTTGCTTTTTACTGAACAGGATTATGTTGGGAAGTTTGTTATTATTATTATTATTAATAATTCCTTAGCTGACACCCTTATCCAGGGTGCCTTACAATCGTTACATTATTTTTACATACAATTCCCCATTTATACAGTTGGGTTTTTACTGGAGCAATCTAGGTAAAGTACCTTGCTCAAGGGTACATCAGCAGTGTCCCCCCACCTGGGATTGAACCCTCCGGTCAAGAGTCCAGAGCCCTAACCACTACTCCACACTGCTGCCCTATATTCTGGGTTTCATAAAATCCTACCATGTCCAAACTGAAATCCTAAAAAAACGCAGGTCTTAAGAAAAACCTGCAACTGAATCCATTGTCCTGCCAATTTACCGTTTTAGACAAATAAAATGTGCGTTGATCAGTTTCCATCAGTACCACTCAGTTGCTAGCAGCAGCACTGTGTAAAGTGGTCCATCGGTCAATAGAGGGGATCAGATACGACTGGTTCTGCTGTGAAGTTAAAAGGATACTAGACTTTCTTGGTGTTGTAGCTGGCGTTTTCAAAATCCACTGATGTTCCGCACTAGTTCAGATCAAAAAATACTGACACGTCCCTAGTTAGAAATGTTGTTGATGCTGAATCACTGGGATCCTTTAAAAAAAAGACCCGACTTGTCAAAGTTCTGGAGATCAATCAGAAAATAATTTGGTAGTTTGCTCCACAAAATAAAATAGTTTGAGGAAGCTATAATGCAAGCCATTTTCTAAACAGGCAACCACACTTTTGTGGTGTACTACCCACCCTTTGGATTACTAAAATAACTGTCAAAACTGAAAATTATTAAATTCAGAAGAGTTTTGAAACAGGTGTCTTATGCAAAGTCAGATATACCACTTCTCTAACCCCTCTGTTGCTCAACTCTGCAAGGCTTTGCCAATGCTTCTAACTGCACAGAAAGCGGATGTGCCACTAGCCCTGTACTTTCTATAGAGAGAACATTTGTGGTGGAGGATAGACAAAACTACATGCGATACACAAATGGGTTCCAAAGTGGCTGTTTTAGATTGCAGTCTCAAAAGGAAGACTGGAGTTGTGTAACGCCCATGTCCCCGAGGAAGACTCCCCCTCCATTCTCTGCAAGCTGCTTATCTTTTCAGTATTCTTGTGTTTTAAACAGTCAACGAAACCTGCTTCATGGAACATTTTTAGCCATGTAATTCTCGCCATTTGATTTCAAGACTTTAAAAACTCATGCATCTGGTTTTCATAATTCCCTTTAATGAGCTATAACCCCTTCAGTCACTGCGTGTGTTATTGTACCTATGATAAGTTTCCTATCCAAGCATCTATTTGATAATGCATCTATGATTGCATGCAAGTTAGGGCAGGGCAAGGTCAGGTCAAGGTTAGGTCAGGCCAAGGTCTTGAACATAGAATTCATGCAAACAAATTCTAAAATGTATTAAACAGAATGGACATTACTTCTAATAGAACACAAAACCCAGAACTGGATGCAGGGTTAATCCAAGTTTCAAGCACTGTGTACCCCTCCAATACCTTGTTAACTCACTGCCTCGACAAAAATCAGTCCTTTCCAGGCTTAGATCACTCAGATCCAGGTTGTGTTTTTTACACAACCGTTATTCTCGGATTTTCAAAACCACTTTTGGCAATCACTTTTGTTTGCGATTATTGCTGGGTTATCTAGAACACATCAAGATACATGTATTTGTTTGGTATTTAGTAGAATTTCAACTACTGCAGCATAATTGGAGTTGTAACTGAGGCAGTGTGGAGTGGTGGTTAGGGCTCTGGACTCTTGACCGGAGGGTCGTGGGTTCAATCCCAAGTGGGGGTGACACTGCTGCTGTACCCTTGAGCAAGGTACTTTACCTAGATTGCTCCAGTAAAAACTCAACTGTATAAATGGGTAATTGTATGTAAAAATAATGATATCTTGTAACAATTGTAAGTCGCCCTGGATAAGGGCAACAGCTAAGAAATAAATAATAACTGAACAAAAACATATCAATGGAATTCAATAGGTTTCGTTTCAACAGATTTAACATGGAGGGCTATAGTGTTTTACATCTCTGAAGGTACAATGCAGAAAACGGGTAATCAAATTTAGAGTATTAATGATACCGAATCTAGACGCCTTTTACCCCTTGCAATCTGAAAACTGTTTAAATCAATTTTTTTTTTTTTTTTTTTTTTTTTTAAATCATCCATGCTACAAAATCAACTCGTTTCCTCTCAGCTTCCAGGAAAGCCCCAAAACTGAACATCGCGTGTCTGTGGTTTATTATTCTATTTCATGGCTGTCTCGATTCAAAACCACAGCTTTAAAAAAATATAAAAAACCTCCCCCTCCACCCCCCTCTCTGCCAAAACAACTTCTAAAAGTTGTGTTGGCATTTACCGCATCTCCAAAACAGTTTAATTTCTATGGCAGCAGTTGAAAACACAGGGGTTACCAGAATCAAGCCCAACTGCTTAAAACCGATTCAAAATCCACTAACCACATCCCAGGCAAAGGGCTTGAACCACTGAGCTACACAAACCTTCTGTCGTGCCGCAACCTCAAACAGCACAGAAATTAGGACCAGAAGACGCAGTTAGAAGTAGAGACAGAGCTGGGGCACAGGGAAGGAGACTCTTCACACAGAGAGTTGAGGGGATATAATGGGTTACCTAGTCATGTTGTTGAAGGAGACTCTTCTTCACACAGAGAGTGGTGAGGGGATGGAATGGGTTACCTAGTCATGTTGTTGAAGGAGACTTTTCTTCACACAGAGAGTGGTGAGGGGATGGAATGGGTTACCTAGTCATGTTGTTGAAGGAGACTCTTCTTCACACAGAGAGTGGTGAGGGGATGGAATGGGTTACCTAGTCATGTTGCTGAAGGAGACTCTTCTTCACACAGAGAGTGGTGAAGGGATGGAATGGGTTACCTAGAGGGAGGGAGCAGTTCAGTCTCCATGCCTCAAGCCTGCCCTGGACTGGAGGGAGCCCCCTTTCTCTTAGGGGGTGAGGGAGGGAGGGAGGGAGCAGTTCAGTCTCCATGCCTCAAGCCTGCCCTGGACTGGAGGAAGTACACTTTCTCTTAGGGGGGTGAGGGAGGGAGGGAGGGAGCAGTTCAGTCTCCACACCTCAAGCCTGCCCTGGACTGGAGGAAGTACACTTTCTCTTAGAGGGGTGAGGGAGGGAGGGAGCATTTACTAGGAAGTTGCTGGTTCAATCCCGGCTCAGCAATTGACTCACTGTGCGTGTGTGTGTGTGTGCGCGCGTGTGACCCTGAGCAAGTCACTGAACCTCCTCGTGCTCCGTCCTTCAGGATGAGATGCATAACAAAATGAGGTCCTATTGGAAGTGACTCTGCAGCAGCAGCTGATGATGCACAGTTCACCTAGTATCTGCAAGTCGCTTTAGATAAAAGCGATAAGTTATGTACCAAAGCAATGGTAAAACTTTGCAGTAGTAGCATAGCAAAATAAAACCTACTGTGTCCAATATACAGCACTCTCCTGCACCAGAGTATATTCTATGGTTGACGACGAGCGAAGACCGACAGACTTGGGTGAAGATAAACATTTGCATTACAATAGGATTGTGAAACTGTGTGCTTGCTGTATGTAACTGGAACTTGCCCGTGCCCAACTCATGGGATGGCTGTGTAAACTAGCTATCTATAGCTATATATAATGGAAGGTATGGTAGAAGTCATATTTGCATAATCTTGTTTTTCAGGGTAAGGAAAAGTTTGCAAACTTTGGCATGGCGTGCATACGGAAAAATAATCTGAATTTCTCTTCAATCTGACCCTTTTCCCGTTGCTATAAAAACAGGACAGCCATAAAACACAATAAACCAAAACGTCATTCAATTACAGCCAATTCGAGCTGTGCTTAATTAAAATGAAAAAATACGATATTTTGAAAAATATTTTCAAACGCAGTCCGCAAGAACTACATCTATAAGTCAAGTTAGTCTTCAGAGCCAAGGCAAAAAGCCGCACAGAACGCTTAACGTTTAGAAAAATGTCCAAAAAGCGAACAGCGTTGTGTCAGACTCGCACGGTTTTTGCTAATGCTTGAACAAGGTTCATGTGAATGAATTACCCCATTCAAACAAGAGCGCTATTTACAAATGAAAACAAAACGCGACCCCTAAAACCACCCAGTATTACGTACATTATACTTTTAAAAAGCAACACATTTCTTTATCGAAATATAACTCGACAAAGGCGTTAAAACAAACACATTCTGCACGGCTACGGTGTTACACAGCAGCCCATTTCAAAGAACCCTCTTTAAAATACCGTTACTTTTGTATAGCTGAAGACTACTTCTAAAAACACTTAAATCTACCACTGTAATTTAAAAACGACATCTATAGAAGCGAGTTACTTTACCGTTTTCGGATGACAATTTTAGTGCACTATAACAAGCACCAACTACACGGGACGGAAAACGATATTAAACTATGAATAATTAACTGTCTGCAGACATTTATCAAAACCTGTACTTCATGACAGAACAGTCTTTGAAACCGGCACAAAACCAGTTAAATAAAGACTTACTTTCGGCATTGCATAGATGCAACATATGTAAAACCCTTTCAGGTATGCAGGGTTTTAAAGCTGCATGCATCCTTTCTCCACACACACGTTTTTAAAAAAATGCATCATTAATCCTGTACATGGGAGTCAGGCATAGTTCTAATACTAGACTCCCTTACTTACCGATAGAGACCAGCTTGATATTCTCTTTGTCCAAGAACTCCAGCGCCACGGAAACGTTTTCCAGCTGCATCTGCCTGAACGTGGGGCGCTGGTTATACTTTCGGAACATTTTTTTCTGGCTCAACACCTCCAGCAAACCGATGAGCCGGAGCCCGTCTGCCAGGTCGGTCTGCAGGTTGGCAATGCGCTTGTTGACGCATTTCAGGTGCTCGTTGCACCAGCGGGTGAAGGTGTTCTGTTGGATTTTCTTCCAAGGAGCGTCTTCAGCGAGGTCTTTCTCGGTGGCCGGCATGTCGGCGTCTTTGTCGGCTAGGGCTGCGTTAGATGCCGCGGAGCTAGCAGCGCTCGACGATTTTTGGCGAGGGTGTGCACTGCTCATTTTTAAGGCTTCTGGCTGGGTGGGGTCGGACTCACTTCCTTAAATTTATAAAAGGCTGGGTCTGGTGAAAAAAAAAAAAAAAGCAGGCTGAGATTAAACAGATAGTTACGCTACCACTGGAAGCGTTTTGACTGTTTTTGAGAAATAAAAAATACTTGAAAATCCATTTATATTATTTGTTACGTCATCGAACACACACACAGAAGTGAATTGTTCTATTAAACGTTTCTGCTGTTCAAATTTAGATATTTTATTTAACTCCATGTAAAATCAAAGAAACTACAAAATGATATCGCAAAAATATTAGATTTTGAAATGTCACATTTTTCTATTTTTGAGGGGAAAACTACAAAGCGCGGTTGTGTAATTCAACATGTTAACGTCACATTATTCAGCAGGTTTCAGTCGACTTTATGAAGCAAAATTAATTATATAAGGTGATGCAAAACTTCTGGCCAGAGCCGTACACGATTTAGTGCCTGTATTTATCTCGTATGCCGCTGCCTTCCTGCCTGCCCATTGTTGACAGTGTTATGGCAGGTGCATCTAAGTTTATTGTTTTACAAATCCACAGGATGCGGGCTGTCTGTCAGCTAGGCAGTAGATGTCAAAGAGATATAATTCACAAAAACCACAAAACAAGAGTGCAGAACAGTGCTAGAAGCAGACACTGCCAAGCAGACCCCCAGCTATGTTTGGAAACGTCTGGAGGGATGCAAGCTATTCAAGGCAGCATCTGTACTAAAGACAGGCTGCAGACCATTCCTTTCCATTCCATCCCCTCACCACTCTCTGTGTGAAGAAGAGTCTCCTTCAACAACATGACTAGGTAACCCATTCCATCTCCTCACCGCTCTCTGTGTGAAGAAGAGTCTCCTTCAACTACATGACTAGGTAACCCATTCCATCCCCTCACCACTCTCTGTGTGAAGAAGAGTCTCCTTCAACAACATGACTAGGTAACCCATTCCATCCCCTCACCGCTCTCTGTGTGAAGAAGAGTCTCCTTCAACAACATGACTAGGTAACCCATTCCATCCCCTCACCACTCTGTGTGAAGAAGAGTCTCCTTCAACAACATGACTAGGTAACCCATTCCATCCCCTCACCACTCTCTGTGTGAAGAAGAGTCTCCTTCAACAACATGACTAGGTAACCCATTCCATCCCCTCACCACTCTGTGTGAAGATGAGTCTCCTTCAACAACATGACTAGGTAACCCATTCCATCCCCTCACCACTCTCTGTGTGAAGAAGAGTCTCCTTCAACAACATGACTAGGTAACCCATTCCATCCCCTCACCACTCTCTGTGTGAAGAAGAGTCTCCTTCAACAACATGACTAGGTAACCCATTCCATCCCCTCACCACTCTCTGTGTGAAGAAGAGTCTCCTTCAATAACATGACTAGGTAACCCATTCCATCCCCTCACCACTCTCTGTGTGAAGAAGAGTCTCCTTCAACAACATGACTAGGTAACCCATTCCATCCCCTCACCGCTCTCTGTGTGAAGAAGAGTCTCCTTCAACAACATGACTAGGTAACCCATTCCATCCCCTCACCACTCTCTGTGTGAAGAAGAGTCTCCTTCAACAACATGACTAGGTAACCCATTCCATCCCCTCACCACTCTCTGTGTGAAGAAGAGTCTCCTTCAACAACATGACTAGGTAGCCCATTCCATCCCCTCACCACTCTGTGTGAAGAAGAGTCTCCTTCAACAACATGACTAGGTAACCCATTCCATCCCCTCACCACTCTCTGTGTGAAGAAGAGTCTCCTTCAACAACATGACTAGGTAACCCATTCCATCCCCTCACCACTCTCTGTGTGAAGAAGAGTCTCCTTCAACAACATGACTAGGTAACCCATTCCATCCCCTCACCACTCTCTGTGTGAAGAAGAGTCTCCTTCAACAACATGACTAGGTAACCCATTCCATCCCCTCACCACTCTCTGTGTGAAGAAGAGTCTCCTTCAACAACATGACTAGGTAACCCATTCCATCCCCTCACCACTCTCTGTGTGAAGAAGAGTCTCCTTCAACAACATGACTAGGTAACCCATTCCATCCCCTCACCGCTCTCTGTGTGAAGAACAGTCTCCTTCCCTCTGTCCTAAGTCTATCTCCAGCTGTATCCTCTGGTCCTGGTTTCTGTGCTGCGTTTACAGTATTGGTTCGGGATAACTCCCTTTTAACGGTGTTGGGTTAAAATGTGTTTCTTTCAAAACTGCACATTTGAGAGCTGCTCAGATATCAGGTCACATTTGTGGATTTATTTGGCGAGCTACAGTTACTTGAAGGCTCTGTGCTGGCTAGCTGGCCTGTCAGGTAACGAATGCATTTCTACACAGATGTAGTGTTTGCGCCGTGGTGATAATACTGCCCCCTGCAGGCGACATGGGGAGCAAAGTGGGTGGCAGTTTGGGATATTCAATTTTTCATTGCTTTTTTTTCCTCCAATATTTAAAATGTGATATCACCGATATTGTGATATACTCTTTATATATCTATAATATAGATACATAAAATATAATATATAAAAACAATTACATATATATTAGCACTTCCACTGAAACACTTTCCCTTGACAAAGGTGTTATATTGTAACTGAGTGTTATATTGTAACTTGACACGGGGTGTGAAAATCAATGTCCAGTTTTTAAATCTATAACACATAGATACTAAATCATATCTTACAGGATCAGATATAAAACTGCTATCTTGCCCCGTAGTTCAATGCACCTTTGCCTCGTTCCTTCAGCACAACATATACAGAGAAATGCTGTCCGCAGTATTTATCAAGATCATATTTTTACTTATCAAGAGCACATATTATTTTTGTATGCTGTGCATTCCTCATGCATGAACATCTACAGGTCTGGCAAAACGTTTTGCATCTCCTAGAATTTTAGGATTGAGACATAATTCTCCCACGCAACTCCACTAATCCGCTCACTCCACTGGCTCCCGATCACCGCTGGCATCCAGTTCAAGATTCTTGTACTCGCCTACAGATGCCTTGACCAGACTGCACCCAGCTACCTCCAGACCCTCATCTCTCCCTACACCCCCACTCGACCTCTCCGCTCCTCCTGCACTAGAAGACTAGCTCTACCTCCGCTACGCTCCCCTGCCTCCAGAGCCCGCTCCTTCTCCACCCTTGCTCCGCAGTGGTGGAATGACCTTCCTACAGATGTCAGGACTGCCCAGTCCCTGACCACATTCCGGCACCTCCTCAAGACTCACCTCTTCAAACAGCACCTGTAGAACTCCTCTGTTTGTATCCTGGGACACTATCACCCTTCATGTAAATGTGCTTTATTTTGCTCTTATCAGCCCCCTATTTTACTGCATTTAATCCTGTACTTCAGAATACTGTAATCTGCCAAGTGTTTAACCTGTAGTACTTTGTATTTAATCACATCCTGATGTAACTATCACTGTTATCTGCTGTATTATTGAATTGTATTTTGTCACACAAAACGGTCTTAATAAATAAAATGTCCATTTATATATATATATATATATATATATATATATATATATATATATATATATCTTTTTTAACAAAACAATGTTTTTGCGTGGAAAGTTGGGTTTTCTTTTCTAAGTAAATTCCAAACGTTGCGTATTTGTCAGAACCCCCACTCAAACCTGGTGCTGTTTTCTGTTCGACTGCTTCAACCACGCCCCCTCTTTTTTGCAAACCCGCCTCAAGATTAATCAAAAAGCGACTAAAAACCGCGACCTACTTTTTGGAAACGTCGACCTCAAGCGAGCAAAACCCGCGTTCTCGCTTTGAGTCCACGCAGCAGTGAGAAAAACTGATTACACGAAACATCCTCAGCTCTTGCAGAGCAGGAAAGCAGACTCCTCCATTTACAGACGCTGTTTAATTCATTATATAGAATAAGAAGTTATATGTTGGCCCTGGTATGCATGAATGATATAATACAGTCGTAATGCAATCAATGTTGCTTGAAATATACATCTACTGTAAACTTTTGACTGGCTAAGAAAAAAACGATATATTTAGGATTTTAAAATAAATATATGCATTAATTCATTAATCTTGCATAAATGATGTGATTGAAATAACACAGTCCCAACACGCACCGCTCTAGCGTCATGCATTGTTAATTGCATATTGCTTCATAGTTTTAACTGATAGCATACAGTTGCTATGCAGAGAGGATCATAGCACGAATCCTTAGGAAGAACCCGTTCTCACTGATATTTGAGGGATAGTCAGTGGCATGTACAGAATTAACACATTTTGCTTCATAAAGTCCAGTGAAACCAGGGGAGTAATGTTAAGTTAATATATTGAATTAGATACTGCTTTTGTAGCTTTCCAAATACTTAACAAACAAAAAAAAACTGACATTGAAATTGAAAAATGCGACGTTTCGAAATCTAACATAATTATGAAATATTACTGTACTAATATTATGGCTTCCGGTAGATTTACATGATGTTAAACAAAATATCTAAATTATGTTCATATAGTTTTTTTTTTTTTTTTTAAATGTCTCAAATTTTGGCCATAGTTGTATGTTAATAAATAAATAAATAAATTAGTTATCTAGTTATCGTAATACTGTGTTTTATCAGCATTGTTCTCTCGCCTGAAAAATAAATTAAGGATAGGCTCGTGTCATGGTCAACTTCCGCCGCTAGTGGGCGCAACACACACCCGCACAAACGTGCAGTTTTATTGCAACAGAGAGAATTCGGTTTCATATCTTTGCCATATTTGGGTAAGACAACTTAATTGGATTATGCATAATTAACTGAATATAATGCAATACCCCCCCCCCCCCCCCCCCCCCACACCCCCCCCCCCCCCACACACACCCAAACCTGTGAAGCAAAAACTAAATTAAAAACTGCATTAGCAATTATAGTCCACATGACAACCCGTTAATATCTGTCCCAGTAATTTTACTGTATTACATAACAGTATTAATATGTGTTCAGTACATGACTGTAGCTTTTTAGCACCGTTTAAGGTACAAAACAACTTGTCCCATACCTTTGTTACAAAAAAAAAAGTATTCCTTTTAAAATATGGTGTAAGAATGGGCAGTTATCATCCAAGGGATGTTAGCCTGTTTTCAAATTTAAAGTAAAGGCTGTCACAATTTTTTTTTTTTCAAAACGTGTTAATAACACACCACTTCGATATTTCAGACTTTTCTGGTGACATTAATTGAAAAAACGAATTTAAATTCCACCTCGGCGTGTCACTAAATGTATCAAAACAAACGTCAAAATGCACGCTGTCGTCTCTTACTGTAAGATGCACCGTTACAATTGTTCGTTTTTGCCCTGCTGTAAAAAATAAAAACATAATTAAATGCAAAATACAAAAGCTGACAGCAAATAAAATTTAAATAAATATCGAGGCATTACATTAAACATGCCCGTGTGTAAAACTTACTTTTTTTCCCTTTGAAGTTCTTTTTTTTTTGGTACAAAAACAAGCACTTTTGGGCTGAAGAATTCTGCGGAGTCCCGACTCGGCTGTGCTGGGAATGGGTTGAGATTCCGTTTACCACAGACCAGCAAATCTCTCTTTCTTTCTTTCTTTCTTTCTCTCTCTCTCTCTCTCTCTCTCTCTCTCTCTCTCTCTCTCTCTCTCTCTCTCTCTCCCCTGTTTGGGCTTATTTAAAAATCCTTAATTGGTAAAATATCAATGTGTGGTCTCTCTCTCTCTCTCTCTCTCTCTCTCTCTCTCTCTCTCTCTCTCTCTCTCTCTCTCTCTCTCTCTCTCTCTCTCTCTCTCTCTCTCTCAACCCCGCCTTTCGATTTTAAAGGTATGATGTCACCCGTTCGGCACTCGCACTCGGCGGTAGGCGGGTGCTGTGACGTCAGCTTTATTGAAGATGCACGGCCCCCTCCTATGTTTGCACCCGAGTAAGCTGGTTAAGATCATGGTCTATGAAAGCTATGGCAAGCACTGGGGATGAAGTAGAATTGAGTAGCTCAGTGGTTAGAGGGCTGGGCTGCACTGTGGAAGACAGTGGGGTTTGTATTTGGGTATCCAGCATTTAAAATGGGAATGGTAAACACAATATGGGAACATTTTGGGAATGCAAGAAGTCAAAGATTTATACTTTAATGGCAAAGTTACTCAGTAAATATATGTGTGCTAATACATAATTACAATGTTATTATATAGTTACTTAATGTGTCATTTTCAAAATACATTAAGTACATTGTAACAAAGCATTATAACATTGTAATGATATGTAAGCATGCATCTATTTACTGAGTAACTACTATGTAATACACAGTAATTAGATACGCTTGATATAAAGTTTTCCCAAGTCTCAAAAAACACACTCCACCTACCTATGAAATAGAAACTCCAATAGCAGTCCAATGATAGACACACACATGCACTAAACTTCAGCAAACGGTTAACTCCATGTGAATTAAATACTTATTTATAACACTCAAAATAAAGCATGGCCTGTTTTTTTTTTAATCGATAGTTTACAAAAAAACAAAAATACCAATGTAGCGAATGAAAATGACGCAATCTTATTTACTTATCAATAAAAACAAATATTAAAAACATTACAAAAGACATAAAGAATATACAATGAACTACAACATAAAAATGACCCAATGCCAGAATTACATTTTTTTTGCGTTAAAATTAGCATAGTAATATTCAACAGATATAAAAGTAACATCAGACTTTATAAAACATATCAAACATATCAAATCCAGTTTGCTGGTTGATCTCAGTCAAGTCGGGTCTTAAAGGATCCCAGTGATTCACCCTCAACAACATGATGGTCAGATATCCTAGAGGGGATGGAATGGGTTACCTAGTCATGTTGTTGAAGGAGACTCTTCTTCACACAGAGAGTGGTGAGGGGATGGAATGGGTTACCTAGTCATGTTGTTGAAGGAGACTCTTCTTCACACACAGAGTGGTGAGGGGATGGAATGGGTTACCTAGTCATGTTGTCGAAGGAGACTCTTCTTCACACAGAGAGTGGTGAGGGGATGGAATGGGTTACCTAGTCATGTTGTTGAAGGAGACTCTTCTTCACACAGAGAGTGGTGAGGGGATGGAATGGGTTACCTAGTCATGTTGTTGAAGGAGACTCTTCTTCACACAGAGAGTGGTGAGGGGATGGAATGGGTTACCTAGTCATGTTGTTGAAGGAGACTCTTCTTCACACAGAGAGTGGTGAGGGGATGGAATGGGTTACCTAGTCATGTTGCTGAAGGAGACTCTTCTTCACACAGAGAGTGGTGAGGGGATGGAATGGGTTACCTAGTCATGTTGTTGAAGGAGACTCTTCTTCACACAGAGAGTGGTGAGGGGATGCAATGGGTTACCTAGTCATGTTGTTGAAGGAGACTCTTCTTCACACAGAGAGTGGTGAGGGGATGGAATGGGTTACCTAGTCATGTTGTTGAAGGAGACTCTTCTTCACACAGAGAGTGGTGAGGGTGTGGAATGGGTTACCTAGTCATGTTGCTGATGCTGAATCACTGAGATCCTTGGGTCAAAAATATCTAAATTATTTTGATGAGGGTTTCCATTTGATTGTAATGATATTAAGATGTGAAAATCAAATTCCCAGTTCCAATTCCCATTCTAGTTTTCTTCGAAATTGACTTTGAAATATAGTCAATTGAAGTCAGGTGTTGCCTCTGCGAGAAACTCATTCTAACAGAATTGATTTTAAAAAGGAAATGAAATTTAAAAACAGGAATTGATCCCAAGCCTGCCTATTTTATCTAGTTTTTTTTGCTTACTAGTTTTTTAATATGTATTGTTGTCACGAAGATGTAACTAGGCAACCCTACCCTTTCTCTAAATGTGTTGAAACACTATCTCTAATATTAGGCTGGAATCTCCATTAGCTGACCACAGCGGTGGCTACAAAGTTTTGCACCACCCTACAGTATTAACTAATTTTGCTTCATAAAGTCGAATGAAACCTGCTGAATCATGTTACGTTCACATATTGAATTAAACACCAGCGCTTTGTAGCTTGCCAATTACTTCATGAAAAAACTGACAAATTGAAAAATGTAAAATCTAACATGAGATTCTATTATTATTATTTGTTTATTTAGCAGACGCCTTTATCCAAGGCGACTTACAGAGACTAGGGTGTGTGAACTATGCATCAGCTGCAGAGTCACTTACAATTACGTCTCACCCGAAAGACGGAGCACAAGGAGGTGAAGTGACTCGCTCAGGGTCACACAATGAGTCAGCGGCTGTGGTGGGATTTGAACCGGGGACCTCCTGGTTACAAGCCCTTTTCTTTAACCACTAGACCACACAGCCTCCTATTATACTAATATTATGGCTTCCGGTAGACTTTTGCGATATCATTTTGTAGCTTCTTTCGATTATGTGATGTTAAATAAAAGATCTAAAATTATGTTCATATCGTTTTTTTTTGTTTTTTTTTTAAATTAATGTCTCAATCCTAAAATTCTAAGTGATGCAACACTTTTGGTCATAGCTATAATTCTGAGATTAACTGTACATGTTGCTATGGCTGCCTGACTGTGACCCCGGTCATTTGAGGTCACTGATGTCCAGAAGATCTGGGAAGTCCAATTGCTCGGTCGCCCACCAGAACAGCAGAATTCCCAACGGGATTACCAGAAAAATCCGTACGAACGTCAGCAAGGGGCTGGAACCCTGGAAGAACATAGAACAGAATTAACTGGAGCTAACGAAATAATTCAACGCACTATGTAGGTCTCAAGCCCATGTTACAGCGAACATTTTGAAGACATCTGATTGGTGAAAGGGATCTCTGGTTTCCAGGGCTTGGTTCAGACAGTCCCCGCCCCTTCAGAGACCTTTTTCCTGTCATTAACCAACCAGCTGCTTTACCCTTCTGACTGACATGCTTTGCAGCCAGTTAGATGCTTCGACTCTGAAGTCACAGGGACACAGGAAGAGATTTTGTTGGACTGGAACAGTACCCATTTTACTAAGCTGTGTAAGGAGTAAAATGGCAAGGAGGGAGGGAAGCAGTGTGGACTGGTCTAGTGGTTAGATCTGAGGGACTGGGAGGGAGGGAAGCAGTGTGGACTGGTCTAGTGGTTAGATCTGAGGGACTGGGAGGGAGGGAAGCAGTGTGGACTGGTCTAGTGGTTAGATCTGAGGGACTGGGAGGGAGGGAAGCAGTGTGGACTGGTTTAGTGGTTAGATCTGAGGGACTGGGAGGGAGGGAAGCAGTGTGGACTGGTCTAGTGGTTAGATCTGAGGGACTAGGAGGGAGGGAAGCAGTGTGGACTGGTCTAGTGGTTAGAGCTGAGGGACTGGGAGAGAGGGAAGCAGTGTGGACTGGTCTAGTGGTTAGATCTGAGGGACTGGGAGGGAGGGAAGCAGTGTGGACTGGTCTAGTGGTTAGAGCTGAGGGACTGGGAGGGAGGGAAGCAGTGTGGTCTAGTCTAGTGGTTAGAGCTGGGTCTTATTTGGAAGGAAATCTGTGATAACAGAACACTTAACTGTTAACGGATGATCCTGATTATTTTGGTGTTGCAGTCAGGAAATGAACAGTGTGATTCATCAGCTGTGGTTTCTTTGTTCAGGAAGTGTATTTTGTAAGAGCAGTGTGATCTCAAACTCTCCTGGGAGCTGCTGCACAGAAAGCCAGCAATCAACAACTGCTAGAAAGTGTGTCCAAACCAGACAAGACCAGCTCCAGGGGGACACAAACAAACCAACTAACTCTGCCTCTGATCTGCTCTGAGACTGGCCAAAAGTTTTGCATCACCGAGAATTTTAGGATTAAAAAAAAAAAAACTATCTGAACATAATTTAGATCTTTTATTTAACATCATGTAAAATCTAAGAAACTACAAAAAACTACCGGAAGCCATAACAGTAGTACAGTCGTATTTCATGTTAGATTTCCATTGGCAGGTGTATGGCAAACTGTTATCGCTTTGTTAGATGCATTGGATTGCATTAGGATAAAACATGATAAACTCTGGGTGTAACTGTGGTTCTGTATTTCATCAAGCTGGATGTTTCCCTCACTCTCACCTTCTCCCTCTCTCTCACTCACTCTTTCTCTCTTAGCAGCTTCAGTCCTATTTAGGACATTTCTTGCGGCCTTTCTTGAAAGACATTATTAACCTTGGTTTGGCACTCCCCTGTAATGTGAAACTGCCTGCTCCCAACAAACAGCCTCCCTTTTGAGACGCAGCGAGGGTCTGAAGCAAGCAGTGACGTCGACATGAAACAGATCCCATTGTGGAAACATCATAGTAGCATTCCTGACATAGAGATCTGCTTACAAGCAATCGGGAGACTGGGAGGGAGGGAGGGAACCAGTGTGGACTGGTCTAGTGGTTAGATCTGAGGGACTGGGAGGGAGGGAAGCAGTGTGGACTGGTCTAGTGGTTAGAGCTGAGGGACTGGGAGGGAGGGAAGCAGTGTGGACTGGTCTAGTGGTTAGAGCTGAGGGACTGGGAGGGAGGGAAGCAGTGTGGACTGGTCTAGTGGTTAGAGCTGAGGGACTGGGAGGGAGGGAAGCAGTGTGGACTGGTCTAGTGGTTTGAGCTGAGGGACTGGGAGGGAGGGAAGCAGTGTGGACTGGTCTAGTGGTTAGAGCTGAGGGACTGGGAGGGAGGGAAGCAGTGTGGACTGGTCTAGTGGTTAGAGCTGAGGGACTGGGAGGGAGGGAAACAGTGTGGACTGGTCTAGTGGTTAGAGCTGAGGAGGGACTGGGAGGGAGGGAAGCAGTGTGGTCTAGTCTAGTGGTTAGAGCTGAGGGACTGGGAGGGAGGGAAGCAGTGTGGTCTAGTCTAGTGGTTAGAGCTGAGGGACTGGGAGGGAGGGAAGCAGTGTGGTCTAATGAATATACTGATTGGTCATTTAAATTAATACATTTTGTCATGCCCTGAAAAAAAAAAACATACATTACATTAGCCCTTGTATACAAACCAATGCAGCTGATTGGTTAATGACAAGAAAGAAGCCATTGAAGGGGTGGGGACAATTTAGAAGTTGTTTAAGATGCCTAATTTTCACACACGAGTGCCTACTGTTTCTATATCACTGATTGCTGAGTGGAAATTAAGCAGTGAGTATATCTATAACTCTGGAGAAGGCATTAATGTAAGTGTGACATACAGACAGACACATGTACGGACAGACCTACACCCCCTACACCCCCAGAATCTGATGCCTCGACCCCACTTCCTGTTCCCAGGTCTAGCTGAGCTAGACTTTGTTTGTCTTATTGCTTCGTGGCGAAACCTCATTAATAACTAATCAATCCCACAATCCAATGTGACCTTTACTGCCGCACTACTACTTCCTGGGTCAAAATCCCACTGGATCAGAGACCGCCATTAATATGAGGTTAGCTCAGTGAATCAGCAAACCATTAGCACCCCAGCAACCAGATAACCAGAGGTCAAGTATGTCAGTACAGCCAAAGGTTTAACATCACCTCGAAGTTTAGGATTGAGACATAATTAAAAAATAAAACAGCTATATGAACATAATTTAGATTTTTTATTTAACGTCAGCAGTGTGGAGTAATGGTTAGGGCTCTGGATTCTTGACTGGAGGGTTCAATCCCAGGTGGGGGGGACACTGCTGCTGTACCCTTGAGCAAGGTACTTTACGTAGATTGCTCCAGTAAAAAAACCCAACTGTATAAATGGATAATTGTATGTAAAAATAATGTGTAAAAAAAATAATGTAAGTGTATGTGAAAATAATGTGATATCTGTATAATGTTATATCTTGTAACAATTGTAAGTCGCCCTGGATAAGGGCGTCTGCTAAGAAATAAATAATAATGTTAGGTTTCAAAACGTTGCATTTTTTTCTCAGATAGTTCGCCCTCTAGGTGTCACAGTGCGGTACTGACAGGACCGACCTTGTTGCTCCTTCTGGCAGGCACTGGAGTTGTGTATAGCCCATTGGCTCTAGGCTAGGTGAGCCACAGCGCCCCCTAGTGTTGAGAAACAGAACTCCTACATCTTGTTCAGGTTCTATCAGCTTTCTTTCTTCGAAAACACAGCTTTCTTTCTTTCTTTCTTTCTTTCTTTCTTTCTTTCTTTCTTTCTTTCTTTCACAGTGTACCCAAATATTCTACCCCAGTTTCTCTCCCCAGGACTGACCTTGTTGCTCCTTCGCTGTTCCCTCAGATCCTTCGTGAAGACGTTGAGGGCCTCTTGTGTCACGTGGCTCTGCTGCAGAAGCAGGGAGCATCTCTCGGGAAAATCATCCGTTTCGATCTCATCCTGAAAGCCAAAGGGTCCGTTTTCACATGAACATAATTCACATCTTTTATTTGACACCGTGAAATCAAATAAACTACAAAAACGATACTGCAAAAAAAAAAAAAAAGAAAGTCTACCGGAAGGAAGCCAAATAGTAGTTTCAAAAGTCGCATTTTTTAAAAAATTTGGCCGTTTTCCATTAAGTATGTATGGGGAAAACTACAAAGCCTTATTCAGATATGTCGTGGAGCCAGACAGATAGCCAGTGGAAAAGCACCTTGGAAAAAGGGTATAATCTCCCCAATTAATTCATCTTACCCCAAGGTCTTCCAGCTCCAGATTTTTCTCCGGATATATATTTTTTTCGGCCTGGACCAAATATTCCCGCGGTGTTACGCTTGGATCCGGAGTGCTGCTTTCTGAATCTGAGTCGCTGCTGGTGAAAAAAAAAAAGAAATTATTTGGAAGATTTCTTCTGTTATTGTACACAGCCCTGCAGGTGAAGTACATGAGAGCCATCCAGCCCTTTTTCTTCGTATCCGATAGAAATTACCTCATTTAATTTTTGTTATGTATATGTTATGGAAAAATAATGAATATTGGCAAATCTCAAGATTTAAATGTCGACATTTACCAAGTAAAGCTGTAAATGTCAGAAAAAAAACATGATAACGCTTTATTTCAGACATTGATCTGCAAATCTCAAGAATAGCCAAGTGCCTTTACCAACAAGATTTTGGTGAATGTTTGAAAAGCAATATACTTCTTCGTAATTCTGTACATTTTCCAACTTACTTGGTAGATGTTGACAGTTATATTATATACAATGACATAAATCACTGTTGAAAAAAAAAACCTCATTCACCTTTACTGTAATGTGTGCGTTTTTCATATAGGAAAATGGGTTAGGGTTAGACTGACGCAATGGTATATATTAGGTAAGGGTTTACTGGTATAGTTTTGATCGCACAGTGTATTTTAAAATGACCATTTATTGATCAGCTATAGTATAGCCACAAAGCCTTTGGCTTATCTCCTGTCTAAGAGAACCCCACTATCACCACCTGCAGCTTACAGAGAAACTGGCAGGCACTGGAGTTGTGTATAGCCCATTGGTTCTAGTCTAGGTGAGCCACAGCACCCCCTACTGTTGAGAAACAGAACCCCTACATCTTGTTCAGATTCCATCAGAGAAACTGATGGAAAACACAGCTTTTTCTTTCTTTCTTTCTTTCTTTCTTTCTTTCTTTCTTTCTTTCTTTCACAGTGTACCCAAATATTCTACCCCCAGTTTCTCTCCCCAGTTTAGGATGTCCAAGCTGAGAGAATTTGAATGCCGAGCTCAAGACTTAAATAAGCCCTATCCCTAACCCACAACCTAATCTTAATTAAGGACAGGGTTAGGGTTAGGTTTAGCCAGTCATATTGGCCAGCCTTTCTGCACCAGGTAAACAGCATGGCCGGTCATTTTGCACTGAAGAGCTCCAATGGGTATGCATATGTGTATATGTGGGATTATACGCGGCCACCTACCTGTGTGTCTCAGGCTGTATAATGACAGGATCCAAGCAAAAATGGACGGCATGCTTTTTACCTTTGGAAGGACCTAGAAAAACAAAGGACAACACCATTTAATATTGGAGAACGCCTCATTGGGATGCTGGGAGAGGAGAAAGCACCTACAGTAAATTATTATTATTTATTTCTTAGCAGACGCCCTTATCCAGGGCGACTTACAATTGTTACAAGATATCACATTATTTTTACATACAGTTACCCATTTTTGGGTTTTAACTGGAGCAATCGAGGTAAAGTACCTTGCTCAAGGGTACAGCAGCAGTGCCTCCCCCCCACCTGGGATTGAACCCACGACCCTCTGGTCAAGAGTTCAGAGCCCTAACCACTACTCCACAGCCCTCCGAATTTGAATCCTTTTGGTTAACACCTCTAATTAAGTCCCTTATAATTCCAAGTTTCCTATAGGGCAGTGGTATTTAATTGGGGTGGAGTCAGAGGAGAATTAAGACACACAGACAAGAATAAAAAGTCATATAATGTTTATTAGGGACATGGATACTGAAAGCAGGAGGGTCACTACAAACACTCGTAATTTTATGTAAAAATAATGTGATATCTGTATAATGTGATATCTTGTAACAATTGTAAGTCGCCCTGGATAAGGGCGTCTGCTAAGAAATAAATAATAATTATAATACACAAACCAACAAAACCACAAATGTGCAAAGTTCAAACCTTGCCACTGTTTAATGATGTGTAACTGTCTCATTACAGCACACGCAGAGCAGAACAGTTATAGAAATAGTTTGACCTAAAAAGGCAAGCCGAGTAGTTCATTGGGTGAGTTATCATCCGCTGATGCAGTACAGGTGTATTTAATTACCAAGTCGGTTGCAAATATGGATTTATAGCGAGTGCAAAACAAATCAGGATATTATCATTAAAAACCTCCCCACTAAACGCAATATATGAAATAGGCTAAAATCATTCTCTTTCAAGAAAAAGGAAAACTAAAATAAACTCAAAGCTCCTTCTAATCTACAGAACGACAGGCTGTCGGGGATTACGCTGTGTGTCACTTCACAAGTAGCCAGCAACAGTAAATGTAAATGTGTTTAGATTTGAACAGTATGCTTCACTAGTCACTTCTCTTATGGCTGTAGCTAACCAGTTTCTAAAGACGTATCCAAATTGCATTACTCACGCCCTCTCATACTTCCCAGAATAGTTTGCCCGCTACTCATAGATCTCACAAAGGCAGGTTTACGATCTTACACTCGCAAAAACAGAACAGCCATAGGATTCTTTGGTGAAGAAAATTACACTAGTGTCGGTATACTGCCAGAATTTATGTCTAGAAGTCTTTCTCAGTGTCTTCAATAGAAGAGAAGAAACTTAATGAATTCAATGGCAATACCTCTCTGTGCTTTACAATGCTTCCCTATGCTTTACCAGACCTCTCTGTGCTTTACAATGCTTCCCTATGCTTTACCAGACCTCTCTGTGCTTTACAATGCTTCCCTGTGCTTTACCAGACCTCTCTGTGCTTTACAATGCTTCCCTATGCTTTACCAGACCTCTCTGTGCTTTACAATGCTTCCCTATGCTTTACCAGACCTCTCTGTGCTTTACAATGCTTCCCTATGCTTTACCAGACCTCTCTGTGCTACAATGCTTCCCAATCCTTTACCATACCTCTCTGTGCTTTACAATGCTTCCCTATGATTTACCAGACCTCTCTGTGCTTTACAATGCTTCCCTATGCTTTACCAGACCTTCAACAACATGACTAGGTAACCCATTCCATCCCCTCACCACTCTCTGTGTGAAGAAGAGTCTCCTTCAACAACATGACTAGGTAACCCATTCCATCCTCTCACCACTCTCTGTGTGAAGAAGAGTCTCCTTCAGCAACATGACTAGGTAACCCATTCCATCCCCTCACCACTCTCTGTGTGAAGAAGAGTCTCCTTCAACAACATGACTAGGTAACCCATTCCATCCCCTCACCACTCTCTGTGTGAAGAAGAGTCTCCTTCAACAACATGACTAGGTAACCCATTCCATCCCCTCACCACTCTCTGTGTGAAGAAGAGTCTCCTTCGACAACATGACTAGGTAACCCATTCCATCCCCTCACCACTCTCTGTGTGAAAGAGTCTCCTTCAGCAACATGACTAGGTAACCCATTCCATCCCCTCACCACTCTCTGTGTGAAGAAGAGTCTCCTTCAACAACATGACTAGGTAACCCATTCCATCCCCTCACCACTCTCTGTGTGAAGAAGAGTCTCCTTCAACAACATGACTAGGTAACCCATTCCATCCCCTCACCACTCTCTGTGTGAAGAAGAGTCTCCTTCGACAACATGACTAGGTAACCCATTCCATCCCCTCACCACTCTCTGTGTGAAAGAGTCTCCTTCAACAACATGACTAGGTAACCCATTCCATCCCGTCACCACTCTCTGTGTGAAGAAGAGTCTCCTTCAACAACATGACTAGGTAACCCATTCCATCCCCTCACCACTCTCTGTGTGAAGAAGAGTCTCCTTCCCTCTGTCCTTACTCCACTTAATTTCCACACTGTTGGACACAGTACTCCAACTGCGGTCTAACCAGTGCTGGTTAGCTTTTTAATATTATTATAGAGCTATTAGGGCTGTGCAGAGTTAATGGCAATTGGGATGGTTTGTTAATGGCTTGCGCGTTTGCACTTTCGTTTGTTGGACAGGACGGGGGAGGGAAGGCTGAAGAAGGATGCCTTTGTTGAGTAAGAGATTCTGGGATGTACAACAAAAAACAGCTGACACCATATATCCATCACTGAGACACAGACAATGAGGGGCTATTGAATCGAAACAGTGTGACATTAGCATAATTCCAGTAAATATTATCTAGTATGTATTACCATCACCTCGCAGATCGAAAGAAAGAAGCACATTATATAGAAACGGGTGTTTGTTTATTAGTGATAGTTTTCACAGTACTTGTAAACAATAAAACTGGCAATAAAAAGACTTCAATGAAGTCATCAATCCGTCCCCCTAATTCATTTTTTTATTCTCCTCATTCTATATATATACACATGAATATGTGTGTGTGTATCGATAGATCAATAGACCGATAGATCAATAGATAGATAAATAGATAGATAGATTAATAGATAGATCAAGAAAGATAGATAGATAGATAGATAGATAGATAGATAGATATACACATATACATGAATATATTTCTCAGCAGATGTCCTAAGAAATAAATAAATAAATAAATAATAATAATAATAATAATAATAATAATAATAATAATAATAATGTATGAATGCATTATAACTCAAGAGCAATGTAAGAAAAACGGGTCTCATATTTAATGAGATTTGTTGTATTTATCTTGTAACCTTGCTGAGAGACTCTCTACAGACGCATGACCTGATTACAGTGAAACAGGAAGAACTGAGAACGCTCGTCTCGCCTCAAGGCCCTGTCCTCGCGTCTCAACGCTGGTTACATTTTTCTGTGGCTTTTCTGGTTCACTTGCAGAATGACTGTTGACATTTCCTTCTGATCTCCAAACACTACGTCGCTATGACAACTACGGAGATTAGACACACACACACACCCACACACACACACACACACACACTGCTACTGGCAACTTCCTCAGAGTCTAAACACCCACCTGTGTCCTGCACAATCCTTCTGCACAATATAACCCTAATCCTAGCCCAAACTCTAACCCTAATCCTAACCCTTTTCTGATACCATTGTGTACTTACATATCTCATGCAAAAAGATTTACACATTAAGAACATTTTAACTATGCCTAATAACATTGTAATGATGTGTAAGCACGCCTGTATTTACTAATTAACTACTGTGCAAATACACAGTAATTAGAGACACAATGGAAAGTGTTACCAAAGTTTTTCATAGTAAAAGCACAGCAAAGTGTAATAAAGCACAGTGAAGCCATGGTAAAGCATAGGGAAGCATTGCAAAGCACATAGAGGTCTGGTAAAGCATAGGGAAGCATTGTAAAGCACAGAGAGGTCTGGTAAAGCATAGGGGAGCATTGTAAAGCACAGAGAGGTCTGGTAAAGCATAGGGAAGCATTGTAAAGCACAGAGAGGTCTGGTAAAGCATAGGGGAGCATTGTAAAGCACAGAGAGGTCTGGTAAAGCATAGGGAAGCATTGCAAAGCACAGAGAGGTCTGGTAAAGCATAGGGAAGCATTGTAAAGCACAGAGAGGTCTGGTAAAGCATAGGGAAGCATTGTAAAGCACAGAGAGGTCTGGTGCTCTGATTTCTACCTCCTGAATTTGTCCGATTTCCGAGTTCTGATCTTAACTCTATTGTGACCAGTGATGACCCCAGGAGCTACCATGCTGCAATGTCTGCGGCAAATAGATCATTTTATGTACCTTAAATGCAGTCTTCAAGACATTTAAAAAGGTTATTACTAACTCCTTAGATTATTTATTAAGATGTCAGTTTTGTTGTACACGTTAATACATCTGTATCTCAGTTCACAGTTCAGTGCTTACCTTGTTCCTGGCTCCACATCTCTGTGTTCTCCTGGCTTGTCAACATTTCATCATACAACTGGTAAGACTCCACAATTCCCAATCCTTCTAGATCTTCCTTCTTCTGACCCTCACCATCTGTGACCCTCATAACATCTTCTTGTAGCTCCAAAGGTCCCACCGACCCATGGGTGAACACCGTGGAACAGTGTGGATCTTCTGTGAAGTTCTCCAGAACTCCATCCTCGGATTCTGTCTGAACTGAATCCTCATCGTCCGAGTTCTCCGTGTCCTTTTGCGGTAGCTCAATCTCTTTCTCGTCCTTAACTGTTGTCAACTCCAGGCTCTCAAATTCAGGACTTTCGGTTTCTTCATCGCTGCAGCCAATGACTTGGATCTCCACCTTTGGACAGCTCCTTGGGAGGACCTCTTTATCCTCATCTCCAGAGTCTGGTCTCTTCTCTTCCTTAGCTATGCATTCAATGTACTTCTCCGGTATCTCTTGAAGCTCCTTGTAGGGAAGATCTTTTGACGCTTCCTTCATTGAAAACTCCACTCCTTTCGGTGGCATTTCCTTGGCTATGAAGTTCAGCTCTTTGACCGTTGGGTCATCCGGACACAACTCTTCATTTCTGTACAGCTCTGGCTCCCCTTCTGCTCCGTCAAAATGGCCTGGTGGTGGACTTTCATTCTCATCTGCCTCATCTCCCAGGCTCCTACCCTCTGACTCCCTTATAGAAAGCTCCATTCCGGTTTTATCCCACTTTGACAAAGCCTCTGCATTAAAGGTATCTGCTTCTTCTTCTTCTTCTTCTTCTTCTTCTTCTTCTTCTTCTTCTTGTCTGTGCTGCATTTCTTCTTGATCCGCTTCTTGGTACGACTCTTCAAGGACTTCCTCAGGTATCAGATCTTCTTTAAGGTGGGATTCCATAATTTGTTGCCAGTCTACATGCTCCTCAACATCCAAGTCATTCTCTTCTTCTTCTTCTTCTTCTTCTTCTTCTTCTTCTTCTTCTTCTTCTTCTGCTTCTTCTTCTGCTTTTTCATATATCCCATCTAGGTCTTTCAAAGAGTCTGGTTCAAGCTCTTCAGGTATGACCTGCAGGATGTCATCTTCCAGGTGGTAATTCGCTAAGTCCTCTGTTCCCGCCCCCTCCCAGCTGGCAAAAAGCTGCTGTGCCACTTCTTGGTAAGTTTCTTCCAGGTCTTCCTCCGATCTGACTTGCAAGTGTTCTCCCTCTTCTAGGTGCACATCCAAAACGTGACCAACTAGATCTTCATCTTCAACACCCAAGTCCTCATCAGTATCGACACCATCACTTTCATATTGGACAGCATTCAATTCTTCCCCTACTTCTTTGCTGCAAAGTAAATTAACATCCCAACCTCCTTCCATCCTTGAAAATTGGTCCTTGGAGATTCTTTCCCACTTTTCCTCATCTAGACACACACCTTGGTCTTCATCTGAGCTCTCTTCCAGTCCATCTTCTCCTCTTAACGCTCTTAAAGCTCCTTCAAAATGACCTTGATCTTCCTTGTCATTTCCACTAACTTCTAAGTCCTCCTCCTCTGATAAACGTCCTGTACCCTGTACTGCTCCTAAATCTTCCTCAGCTTGTTCCTTGTAATCTTCTCCTAGCCCCCCTTCTTCTGAAACAGGGGGGTCATTCTTCTCCAGATGATCCTCAACATAATCTTCTTCCAGGAGACCTGGACTTTTCTCTTCCCTTTGGAAGTCTTCCTCGTTGTCATCCCCACAACTCTCTCCTCCACTTTCTCCTTCAACCTCTGCGATTTCTAAATCCCTAAACGGCTCAGCCTTCTGTCGATTAGTATTGGATGAATCGTCCATCTCGTCTTCCGTTTGCCTCTCAGGTCCTGCCGGATCTTCATCGTTTTCAGTCTCCTTCACTTGATCCATAAATGATGGACGTCTTTGGAAATCGTATTCCTCATCCAAGCTTGTTTTGTCATACACATCGTCTGTGCTCAAAAATGCATCTGAAACAAGAGTAAGGTAAAAATAACTTTTCAGTGTTAAATTATTCTTCTATACATATTTTATACTTTACATTAAGTGTCTATGGTTCACCATTCTTTCACTGTGCTTTATTATATTTTGCTATGCTTTTACAATGGGAAACATAATAGGGGATCCAGAAATTCATTGTGTGATTTGAACTCTGTGGTTCAGCTTTGAAAGAGTGGGATTCGTTTTTGAATATATATATTGCTGTTTCTTATGGGAGTTGTAAGTAACACACTTCGGGTATTCACTTTCAATTTTACACAAAAATAGATATAACTCCTTATGTCTACCTACTCCGACAGGTTTTTTAGCACAGTTTGAAAGTACTATTTTACAAGGAGCTGGCCAGGTTTGGTTTTATGAGTTTTATAAAGGCTTATGAGCTCAGGAGGCTGTGTGGTTAAAGAAAGGGGCTTGTAACCAGGAGGTCTCTGGAGTCATTGTGTGACCCTGAACAAGTCACTTCACCTCCTTGTGCTCCGTCTTTCGGGTGAGACGGAATTGTAAGTGACTTTGCAGCTGATGCATAGTTCACACACCCTAGTTTCGTATCACGTAAAGCGCTTTGTGATGGTGGTCCACTATGAAAGGCGCTATATAAAAATAAAGATTATTATTATTATTATTATGATCCACCCACCTTTTAATTACAACTACTCCCTCCCTCGCCCCTAAGAGAAAGGCTGGTTCCTCTATCCCAGTTCTGTAGATAAGTACTCTTCCTTCCTCTCCAGTGCAGCCATTATATCAATTATTTTATGAGAACCAAAACTAGATGACACATAACCCCACAGAGAATAAGAAAGAACGGTAATTACCAGTGGTAAATGCTTCTTTCAGGAAGTCGTCGAAATTCTGATCCATTCTTAAACCTACGGGATTAAAGAAATAATGAATTATTAATTTATTTATGACTACAATCCTGTGAATCATTAACTTTGATATTGATTGTTTAAGCGACAGCCCTACTCAGGAAGTCGGACATACGAATCTCTTCTTTATTTTTTATTTTTTATTTGTATTTATTTATTTTTTTTAAAAAAAATTTTAGTCGTCGCCAATTATTTTTACCCCGGTTTTCACCCCAATTTAGTATGCCCAATTATTATCTGTATCCCCGGCTCACCGCTCGCAACCCCCCCGCCGACTCGGGAAACGGAGGCTGGAACACGCGTCCTCCGAAACGTGCTCCTTCCAAGCCGTCATTTTTCGCACTGCAGATCCACAGCAATGCTACCAGACCTATAGTGCCGGAGGACAACACAGATCTGGCGGCTCCACTGCAGAGCCACAGGCGCCCTATCGGCCACAGGGGTCGCTGATGCGCGGTGAGCCGTGGATTCCCCTGCCGACCTAAGCCCTCCCGACCCGGGCAGCGCTCAGCCAATTGTGCGCCGCCCCCTAGGAACTCTCGGTCACGGTCAGCTGTGACATAGCCTGGACTCGAACCTGCGATCTCCAGACTATAGGGCACATCCTGCGAGGAGCGCCTTTACTGGATGCGCCACTCGGGAGCCCCTGCAAATCTCTTCTTTATATAAATTGCACACAAGCTTCTGTGATGAGAATGCAGGTCTTTCATTGATAACTTTTTAATGGACAGTCCTAGAGAGTAACATATTACATGTAATCCGCTACTGTAATCGGATTACTTTTTTTAGTAACTTGTAACTGTAATCGGATTACATTTTTCAGTCCCTTGTAACATAGTTATTTTTTGTTATTTTTTTTTAACATCAAATCAGTCAGTGCACATTTTTCACATCCCCTTGCCAGAAAATGGTGTCGGCTGACTGAATGAAATAACCCCTTAAATGGTTAAAATGCTTAATGAAATGTTCACCAGTTTAAACAAAAAAGACTAAAAACTAAAAACATTTATAATATCCATTGGCATTATTATTATTATTATTATTATTATTATTATTATTATTATTATTATTATTATTATATTTTTACAAGCAATTCAATCAGTAGTAAGGCCTTGGTCTTAATATCAAGCCTTCACTGCAGTTGAATATAAACAGATACTGCACCTGTTTTGACAGCTGTTCAAGATGGAGCTCCGACAAACACAATAAAGTAAGATGCCTGTGCTTGGCAACAGGAAATCCAAAACCAGAATCCTTTAAGAGAAGCAGGTAAGAAGACACGTCTCTTTCAAACCAACGGCAAAGTTGGTTGGAGTGTCGTTTTCTGCAGAAAATATCTCTAAAAGGCCAATGCTTGTTAATTTCTTGAAAGCGGGTCTCCGAATCCCTCTAAATCATTAAAGTGTGCCCTTTCCTCCACCTGTTGCTAAGGCAGTGTTGTCATTACTTCTGTGGTTTATGCTCATTTCCCCTCTCTCGTCTACACCGCGGCGGTCATGTGACCCACAACGCCTGCGCTGAAATACTGATTGCGCTGTTTTGGAAGGCTTGTATAGAAGCTGAGTTTAGTCTGTTTAAGTTTTAAATATAGCAAAGGGAAATTGCTGTCTGAATAAGGGAAGGTACAGAGAGGCACAGACAACCTCCCAACTCATCTTTGTTTTACTGTTAAAAAACCCAATCACCAGCTTATAAGGAACTGGTTTGATGATGAAGATGACATTACTATGGGCCTTAAATAATTTAACACTCTGAATCTCCACCTCAAATGTTCTTCAAAACTCTGGCCAAAAGTTTTACATCACCCAGAATCTTAGGATTGAAAGATAATTAAAAAAAATAACTATAGGAACAGAATTTAGATATTTTTATTTAATATTGTGCAATCAAAAGTCTACCGGAAGCCGTAACAGTGGCACAGTAGTATTTCATGTTAGATTTCGTAATTTTCAATTTCTGTCAGTTTTTCATGATGTGGAAAACTACAAAGCAGTGTGCAATTCAGCATGTTAACATTATTCAGTGGGTTTCAATCCACTTTGAGAAGCACAATTAGTTCATTCTATAGGGTGATGCTAAACTTTTGGCCATAGCTCTACTGAAGAAGCTGTCTAAAGATGATGATCAGATTAAAACATAAATGTGCACTAGGTGGCGCTGGCTCTTCTTTCTACTTAGCTGGTCTAACCTACATTACACATGTCTGTGGCAGTGCAGCTAAAACAGAAGAGCAGCTCCTGAACTCACAATCAAAGCAACGCAGACTTATATAAAAAAACACATATAGTGCACTAAGAGAACTAAGCAGGTGCTATTTAAAGCTCCTTACTACTCTAATTCAAAATCAAGTGTTGCAAATATTTAGACTTTTCTGGTACTGTCATTTTTTCACAGACTTATTCCAAAAATTCAGGCCTCAAAGGAGTGCAAAGTGGACAGGACGTCCCAACTGTTAACATGCAAACCACGTTGAAAAACAAAGGTCGGATCAAAACTAGAGGATCACGTTAGGGATAATATTTTTGAGTCTTGATCATTTATTGACCTGATAAATTATTGTCTCCTCTTTCCACACTGCGTGTCCTCTGGTCCCGGTTTCTGTGCTGTGCTTGAAGTATCGGTTTGGGTCAACTGTGTTGACTTAATTCTTCTTTTCTCCAGGCTTAATAGATTCAGTTCTTTCAGCCTGTCTGTGTAGTCTGGTGGCTCTTTGCTGGACTCTCTCCAGAAGCACACTGTCTCTGTAGTGCTGTGGTGACCAGAACTGGACACAGTACTCCAAGTGTCTCACCAGTACATTATACACCCTCATCATAACCTCCTTAGATTTGTGCTCTACACTTTTGGCTACATACCCAGGTATTGTGTTTGCTTTCGTGATCGCTTCACCGCACTGGTCTGGTTGCTAACAGGGAGAATGATTTATATTCAAGCTTAATTCAGCTGTGGATAGACTAGAACCTTGCTTTACACAAGTAAACATTAAATCAAATACACAACACAAACCCATATTATCAATATATATATATTAATCTCTATTATTTATTTCTTAGCAGACACCCTTATCCAGGGCGACTTACAATTGTTACAAGATATCACATTATTTTTACATATAACTACCCATTTATACAGTTTTTACTGGAGCAATCTAGGTAAAGTACCTTGCTCAAGGGTACAGCAGCAGTGTCCCCCCACCTGGGATTGAACCCACGACCCTCCGGTCAAGAGTCCAGAGTCCTGACCACTACTCCACATTGCTGTAGTTATCTGAGCGTTAGTATAATCCTTACTAATATCACTGGCTAGTAATTGTAGCTAAATAAATCCATAAATCTTATTTTATTTTACACTTCCATTAACTAAACAGCTCTATTCGAAAGAAACACAAAGCACAAATATATTTTTAGATTAAAGGAAGTTCTCAGTTTCTACGCCTTATTTTCAGGTTATCTGTTTTCACTTCCTGGAACACCGCCCCAGTGTCTTCTGGGTCTTGCTAGTGGCTGAAAGCATGTCAGTCAACAGGGGGAAGCAGCTGATTGGTTAATGACAGGAAGGAAGCCTTTGGAAGAGGGCGGGGACACCCTCCAGGTGAGAAGTGCAACACTAACTGAAAGCAGCGCTTGCAAACAGAGATCTCTTTATCCAAGTGCAGTACCAGGTGTCGTGTTTACGGTAACAGGTGTTTCTTTCAAAACTGCACACCTGAGAGCTGCATAACGAATCGAAGTAGACGTAAACGAACTGGAGAGCCATCAAGGCCCGGTGACGGTTGAAACAGTGCAGACTAGAGCAGTGCCTTTGCAGCTTCCGGGAGAGGAAATCCTGGCTGCTGTAGTTTTGCTGTTTGAAAACCCACAATGACTAGCAATGATAGCTGCAGTATCTATTGGGGTCAATGCTCAGTATAATCTCATCGGAACAGCTATAGTTATTAATAGATTCTGTCATTCAAATACAAGCAGCGGTATTGAAAGGGACGGGGGCGGGGGGGGGGGGGGGGGGGGCGGTCAAAGAGGATTTCTCTTCGAAGGATCGCAGTGTCAAAGAGGATTTTTCTTCGAAGGATCGCAGTGTCTCCAAATCACTATCTATATTATGAAACAGCCCTATCTGGTGGTAGCTGAAACGAATCGCAGGGAAACCACTTCAAAAATCGACCATGCTTATTATTCAGCACATTGCAATGTTCTGGGCAGAATATAATAGGAGTCAATGGGAGGGAAGCGTTGGTTGTGATCAAACCCTGGTTAACATCACTCACAGTAAACAGACAGGAGGTTTCTACCCTGGTTTTTCACTCCCCTTAAGTGGAGACAGAGGAAAACTTGCTATGCAATGCGGTTTGCCATCCGTGCAATGTAATTTCAGCACAGTCTAACTGCAGTTACAATATCATTCTAGTACAGTCGAGTCTAGCAATATGACATTGTAGTAAGAAAATACTTTAACACAGTAAAATAATATATAGAGAGAGATAAAACAATAAAACGGAGGGGGTTTGTAGTTTTTGAGAGGCAGGTGAGGCGAGATAAAGCGTGCATCTCTTGCAGGTTTTGGAAGGCGTAATTGTGCGCACAGTGCTGCACGCTAGGACTCACCACATCCTGCCAACACCCATCTCAAGAACCAGACCCACACGTGCCAGCACTCGCGTTTCATTAATGCGGGAAAGGGCACAGCATTTACCGTGGCACCCAAAGCCTAGAAGTACCTCCACACTTCTTGTAGTGAGGTGACCAGAACTGAACACAATATTCTTGCTTACTTCATTGGAGGGGGTGAGATTGCATGGATGAACACAACCGATCATTGCAAGGGGGAAAAGGTTTTATTTAGTAAAACCCAATTATTTATCTCTGCTAAGGATAGTGCGCAATGCATCAGACTGTAGGACTGATGTCTGAGTTAAGACTCCCACACTGATGCACCAAAGCACTAGGATCAGTAATATAGGAGGCACTTTTTTTTACAGAGAGAATTGTGAGAGCTGTTCTTTTTTAGGTCAAGCAGTTTGGGGGGGGGGGGGGGGGGGGGTTGTTTATAATTAATTAAGTAGCAGCCGTTGGTTCATGCCAGACTTGTTAGAAAGTCTGTCACAATGGTGGACATTTGCTCTGGACTATTACTGTCGAGATGTGTAGATACTAATATTTAGACACCCATCGTGCAGATATCGCAAACCAATATGTCGTCCCTAACCTCTATTTTCAAATAAATTAGTTATGCACCGTATAAAAAAATAAATAATAAATACTGATATCTTAAAATTGAAGGGCCATATTAGAACGATAAATATAGCAAATCATTTTTAGAAGGTATTAGTTGCTCTCCAAGTTGCTGCAGTGACACTGTAGATGCTGTAACTAGTTACTGTAAATGAGATACTGTTTTAGCAGACACATTTCACTAAGTAAACATGTGTTTGAATATTTTTAGCAGAAATACAAAACTGTGTGGCATTCTTCTTTGTGAACGTCCTAAGTGATAAACGCCAATTCAAAAACCGTCAAAATCTACCAACGTAGCAAATCCGCGAATCTTAATAGGAATGGACTGTTTAGTGCTGATCTGTGCCCCCAACATTTGAGTAATTATTATTATTATTATTTGTTTATTTTTCAGACGCCTTTATCCAAGGCGACTTACAGAGACTAGGGGGTGTGAACTATACATCAGCTGCAGAGTCACTTACAATTACGTCTCACCCGAAAGTGTGTGAGGGAAGAGGGAGAGAGGGAGGGATTCTGTTTAATATAGAGGGAGGGAGGGGGGCACTGTTTAATATAGAGGGGGGAAGGGGGGTACTGCTTAATATAGAGGTGAAGGGAGGGATTCTGTTTACTATAGAGAGAGGGAGGTACTGTTTAGTATTAAAATATGTTTTATTTGTATATTTGAGTCGGTTATGCCATGTATGCGCTTTGGCAACACAATTATTTTTATTGCTATGCTAATAAAGCCAATTTGAATTGAATTGAATTGAGAATTGAGTTTGTCTCTGTGTGTGTGTGTGTGAATGTCTCTGACTCTCTGCTTCACGCTGCCTCTCTCAGGGAAGCTGACGAAAGCCAAGCGCTTGGTGGTGAGCGAGGGCAGCCCAGTGACGAGTATCTCCGCCCGGTCCTGGATCAGCAGAGGCCAGAGACCCCTCCCTGCTCGTCAACGCCTGCGTGAACAAGCTGCTGCTGTACCGGTGAGGAGAGGAGACATGCCCTGCTGTTTCAGGGGTGTTGGTGCAGCAGCTGTGTTATTTTGTGTTCTGTTGTTTCAGGGGTGGTGGTGCAGCTGTGTTATTTTGGGTTGTGTTGTTTCAGGGTGGTTGATAACGAGGGCACCCTGCTTTTGAAACAGAGTTACCCGATCCAGCACGGCTCCCAACCCCTGCACAGCATCTTCTGCCCCCTCATGTCCTGACAGGGAGCCTGCGTGGGTAAGACCAGACAGGGCAGCACTGACACAGAGAAACACAGACACACAGAAACACTGCCACACAGAGAGCACACAGAAACACTGACACGCACAGAGAAACAGTGTGTAATTCCACGTGTTAACATAACATGATTCAGCAGGTTTCATTCGACTTTATGAAGGGAATTACCTTTAATTAATTCTTTAAGGGGGATGCAAAACTTTTTTTTGTGAATGAAGTCTGTTCTAAATAAATATGCTGATCTGCAATTACCTGTGGTACGTTATCTAATACTGATGGATGGAATGAATGAATGAATGGAGTAATGGTGTGGAATACACACCACAAGCAGCATGCAACCATCCTGAACCACAAAGGTACATTAATTTGAAACTGAATGGGATAAAACAAGCCACCATGATTGATCCCAAAGAGATCTGCAAGGTGTTCTGGACACTACAAAAATATATATATAAATAATAAACACGAGAGCACGGGTGTGGTGTTGTGTACGGTTTTTATTGGTCTGTTTGCTGAATCGCACCGTGTCGCGTGTACGGCTGCCTGCTGTGTTTACGCAGCGTGGAGAGCACGCCATCTGGACAGGGGTCCGTGGTTAGGGATGTATTTCACCCCACAGCCATCGGAGATCAGCCGCTTCTCTCTCATCATCTCATCGAACTCATCCATGTTGAACTTGGTGAAGCCGTACTTCTTGGAGATGTGGATCTGAGAGGAGGAGAGACACGTTGCTTAAACCACTGAAGGCACACAAGGGAAAAATTGAGTGGTCCTTCAAACTGGCCACATGCAACCAGTCAGTAAATGTTACATCCTCGTGCACCTCATTGCAAAAATTAATGAAAGGTTCATTCATTTGTATCTTTTAAGAGCTTTCGCAGAACATTACAGCATTAACTAACTTTTGAAACAACAGAAACGAGAAATGGTCACAAGAAATTCCAAGTACAAATGGAGACTGGGCATTCGAGGGGGTGAAACCATTTATTGGGTATTGACAAATTGTGATGCTTTCTTTACATGATGCATCAATTTTATATTTCAAGGCCACTTGCTATTTCATGCTATGAAAATGTCTCAATGGTCCCTCCCAGCACAGTACAGATGGGAAGAACCAGAGAGGTTACTGTCTGCAGCCATTGCTCACCAGCACTAGACTCGCACGCAGACTGGTCAGCTGAATTGGCTGAAAAACATCAGCGTCAAAAATGTCACCCTGAACTCTCTCATAATGTCATCACGCTACTATATCTCTACTTGCAGGGCTGTGTGAGGAACACCTCGCATTAAAAAGGGGGAGATTTAAGGCTAAAAGATTTAAAATGTTTTTTAAAAAAAAAAAAAGACAGACGCAGATGAAGTCTGAACTACAACAGGCCACTGTGTGCTTTTGGTCGACAGCATGTTACAAGATCTTAATATTTTGTACCAGAGGTCTCCAAGCCAGGTCCTGGAGAGCCACTGGTTCTGGTTTTCATTTCAACCAAGCTCTGTTTCTTAGATCTTTATCCTGTGAAGACACCCTATAAATCCTGCAGGAAACCCCTTCAGAGACCCCTGCTGTACACACACCTGGATCACAGCAAGAATGCATCACTTCACTCATCAATGCACAATGAAAATCTCTACGCCCCCTCAAAAGCAGCTTAATCCTTTCCAGCCTCTGGGTTGCGTGTGTGTGTGTTTGCTCTGGGCTCACCTTCTGCCGCCCGGGAAATTTGAACTTGGCACGTCGGAGAGCCTCGATGATGTGCTCCTTGTTCTGAGCCTTGGTGCGGACGGACATGATCACCTGACCGATGCGGACTCTGGCCACGGTGCCCAGGGGCTTCCCGAACGCACCTCGCATTCCCGTCTGGAGCCTGCAGGGGGAGACACTCAGCAATCAGGGCACTCCACCCCAAAAAACTGGGGCAATAGTGTTTTACTGCAAGGCATTTATCTGCATAGGAGAACATCGCAATGCATTTGAAAATGACCCAGGTTTTTTTTTAAATCGCTTAATTCTATTGGTGTACAAATGTCTCAATGGTCCCTTAGAGCTCTCAGCACGATACAGCTGGGAGCAACCAGAGAGGTTACTGTCTGCAGCCATCGTAATTGTCTAAAAATAAAATCACAACTTCAAGGTATTTGTTAAAACAAAACAGAGTTGCCACATTTAAAATGGATAATCTCTAGTTCTTATACGACAAATGTTCCTAAATAATACCTTACCTTGAAAAAAAAAAGGCACAATTTTGTCCACCAAACTAAACAAAAAGTAACGTCCTCTTTTTGAACTAGACCGGGCGATGTTTAGCAGATCCAATCTTTGATGCAACCTTTTTCACTGAAGACATTTTACAAGAAATCATGCAGCTTATTCAATCAATACTGGGAAGGAAGCAAACTGAACAGACTGCCAGGTTACTAAACATAACAGGCAGTGGCATCAACGTAAACGCTTGCTGTATTAAGAGCAAAAAAAAAAAATTTTTAAAACAGAAATTTGAATTCCACTGGGAAATCCAACAGTGAAAAAGCTCCAGCCTCACCTATCGGCTCCAGCACAGGACAACATTTTGTTGATGCGAATGACGTGGAATGGATGCAGCCTGACTCTGATGTGGAATCCATCTTTGCCACAAGTCTTCACCATGTATTTATTGGCACAGATACGAGCTGCTTCCAGGGCTAAGAAACAAGAGTTTAGGTATCAGGGGAAGGTTCGAACACCTCGTACTGAAACTCTAGAACAGGGATACGTCAAAAAACACACACAAGTCCAGCGATGGCATGAAGACTCCTATTCCATAGCGGTTTCACCCACCCCAGGTTTTACTGAGCTTGATTAGCCACAGTGTGTACAGAGATCAAGCTCTGATCTGTTTTCTAGTATAGTAAAACCAGGAATTGGTCAAACTGCTATGTAATGGGAGTCTATTTCCAGACCTGCAAGTGCACATCTTGGAGCTAACCATAAAAACAGCTGTTTCATGCTATGAAAATGTCTCAATGGTCCCTTAGAGCTCCCAGCATGGTACAGCTGGGAACAGCCAGAGAGGTTACCGTCTGCAGCCATTGTACGGTTTGTGGATTCTGCATCGCTTTTCTATGAGAAATAAAAGGATATTTAACCCTTTGTGGTCCTATGTTGTACCTGGTCCGACATTGCAATTATTCCTATCTGGTCCAATGTCAGACCCTGTCTGACGTCATCAAAAAGACACAAAAAACAGCTTTCTAGTTGTTTTTTCTCTTGAAAACGCCGAGAAAACCATTCAATGGCCGAGTGGGAGCGACAGAAGCCGAGACAAGCCGAAAAAATAAAGGGCGTATCTCATGAATAGTCACTTAAACATGAGCAGCACACAGATCAAAAATGAGACGTTTATTTGTTACTGTGGACTGCAGTATTGGCAGAAGCAATTCAAATAGGATCCTTAACGCCAGAGAAAGATGATCAATTTTCATGCCTGATCATTTATTAAGGGTTAGACTGAAGGTTAAAGAAGGTTGAAGGGGCAGCAGTGTGGAGTAGTGGTTAGGGCTCTGGACTCTTGACCGGAGGGTTGTGGGTTCAATCCCTGGTAGGGGACACTGCTGCTGTACCCTTGAGCAAGGTACTTTACCTAGATTGCTCCAGTAAAAACCCAACTGTATAAATGGGTAATTGTATGTAAAAATAATGTGATATCTTGTAACAATTGTAAGTCGCTCTGGATAAGGGCGTCTGCTAAGAAATAAATAATAATAATAATTAAAAAAAGCTGTAAATAAACCATGGACTGGAATTCCATTCTGCTCTAGGATTGTCTTGTGCATTCCTGACAACAGAAGACGCACAAAAGTGACCTTTACACAGACAACAGCTGTGTATCCTTCAGAACACTGGTGTTAAAGTCAGTCCTTATCACAGCTTCCTGTGACTCGGAACAGACTAGAAATTACTAAGCAAAAAAACAACCGAAATGCAGCCCCCTATAGCTGGGAATATACTGAGGATTACAGGCATATGCTTCTAGCGAGGACCGAGGATTCTGGTATGGTGGTGCGTGAACTTTTAAAACTATCATTTTATTGTGGATCTACAACTGTCAGGGAGTAACTTGAATCTCCATGCAGCACTGAAGGATTGATTTCGCAGCATCTGCAAAACGGTCTTACCTTCAGAGGAGAGCTGCTCGCACTCGTCAGAGACCATGTGGCCGCACAAGGGGAACTCATCCACCTTGGCCTTCTTCCTGCCCAGGTCGAAGATCCGGATCTTGGGGTCTGAAACACAGGGAAGGGCGAGGCGGGAGCCCAGGGTCAGTTCAACTCTTCAACTTGTTTGACTCAAGTCCTTGGGGATTAGCGGCTTCAAATAAGAGTCATCTTTCTCCCACTTTAAAAGCAACCTTGAAAATAACCGCATCGGATTTAACCCTTTCACGCATGGCGACCTCATATAGGACGGATAATATGAACTCTTCCTAGTCTATATTGAGACATATGGAAGATGCAAACGCACAATAGCCTGAGGATGCCCCCCCACAAGGCAATGGAACTACTTTACAGTGAAAAATTAGTGTCTTAGTATTTAATACTTCAAGCAACTACAGGGAGAGCATTATTTTAATTGTAGCTTTTTGAATCTGCCCTGCATTTCATATTAATTAGTATTTTAACTTACATTTTCATCTGTTTAGTGACTGACCAATAAAGCAAAGTGTTTAGCTGTAGTTGTAGCATCTACAAGTCCTTTTTATTCAAGCCTTCCTAAATCTGACTCATGATAAAAAGATTCATAAAAATTAAAGACTGTTCAGGCAATCAGTGCTCACCCAGTTCCTAGAAGGTGACTGATCTAAAAAAACACTCAAGATGAACAAGGCTAGGTAACCCATTCCATACCCTCCCCACTCTGCGTCAAGTCTCCTACCCTCTGACCCATTTAATCTCCAACTGTGTCCTTGTTTGACACACTTAAAGTATTGATTAGGGTTATCTGTCAACTCCTTCCAAGACTCTAAATGACAGCAAAACTGCTTTATTGGCCAGTCATTAAATGGAGGTGAAAATTAAATGCTGTAACTAGACTGAAAATTTGCCAGGCAGAATCTGTTCAGTACTTTGAACCAAAGTCTCAGTGGTCCTATTCCATAGCAGTTTCACCCACCCCAGGTTTTACTGAGCTTGATTAGCCACAGTGTGTACGGAGATTAAGCTCTGATCTGTTTTATAGTATAGTAAAACCAGGAATTGGTCAAACTGCTGTGCAATGGGAGGCTATTTCCAGACCTGCAAGTGCACATCTTGGAGCTAACCTTAATTTAAAATGGAACCCATAAAAACAGCTGTTTCATGCTATGAAAAATGTCTCAATATTTTGTAAAGTAATCCAGTAATCCAACCAGGGTCTGTGAAATCAGCTGTAAATGAATGAGCAAAAACTAACAGTGTGGAGTAGTGGTTAGGGCTCTGGACTCTTGACCAGAGGGTTGTGGGTTCAATCCCCAGTGGGGGACACTGCTGTTGTACCCTTGAGCAAGGTACTTTACCTAGATTGCTCCAGTAAAAACCCAACTGTATAAATGGGTAATTGTATGTAAAATAATGTGATATCTGTATAATGTGAAATAATGTATAATGTGATATCTTGTAACAATTGTAAGTTGCCCTGGATAAGGGCGTCTGCTAAGAAATAAATAATAATAACAAAGACTACTTACCAGGTACACCCCTACAGAACCGAGACTTCGGGTAGGGCTTGTTTTTACAGTATCTGTAACTGAAAAAAAAAAAAAATGTTTTAAAACAAGTCATAGCAAGGAAACAGCATAAACTAACCTATATCAGGCTTTGTGACATTTTATAATGCGAGAGTTTGAGCAGGGTTAGAAACTCACACTAGCCCTGCTGCTGCTGCACCCAGTCCTGGGGTTCAGAGCTCCCCTCAATGAAGTCTAGTATTATTAATATTGAAATGATCAGGAGCCAGTAGTTTGAGCAGGGTTAGAAACTCACACTAGCCCTGCTGCTGCTGCTGCTGCACCCAGTCCTGGGGTTCAGAGCTCCCCTCAATGAAGTCTAGTATTATTAATATTATTAATATTGCAATAATCATGAGCCAGGAGTTTGAGCAGGGTTAGAAGATATAACTCGTGTTTCAAATTAACTTATTTCGTACACATTATTTTACAAGTCTTAAGATATCTCTCGCTGAATAACTTTCACATTTAACGATACATCGTGTATTTATCTCACGCTAGCTTGCAGTGATTCGTTTAATCCATCTCCGCTTAATTATCCGTCACATATAAGCATCAAAAATATGAGAGTAACAACAGTGAACTTAAATTTGTAAAGGCGATTACTAGACCGGAGCATATCCCTCAAAAAATTAACCTGTAAAATAGATTTGTCCCCCCAATTCTAACGTGTATTAAACGACAATCATAAACTTAAAATATAAACCGAAATTCCTAACCTACTACAAATAATGTAATACTTGAACACAGGCATTGGTAACGAAGCAGAAAAAAAAACACACAATCGTGGCAGTGAGGTAACCAAAAAGAGATCAGACTCGTGTCTTTTTAATAAGATTTATTTCTCATTATTCTTAAAACAAACGATTACATAAAAAAAGGATGAAATAAGGGAACCGCTACCCTAAAACTATATTGAAAAAGGTCGAATCAAATCCACATGGCAGCTTCAAATTGTTCAGCCATTTTCAGTGCGGCTTTTTATGGATATTTATACTCACCAACGAGCGGGTCGTCGGCCCATGGCTGCAATCTGCAACGAAACACAAAGAGGAGACTTTAATAACGCGGATTATAACCTTTTCCCCAAAAGTAAAACACGATTATATTCGGTTATTTTACAGAGAGCGACAGGCTGCCGCCCTAACTCACCTAATGGCGGAAAGAGAGAGGGAGGAGTTACGTCGCTGCGTCACTTTACTATGACAGCGCGAATACTTTCTGTTAAGATTCGTACGTTACTTTTAAATTCGTCGTTGTTTTTCAAAACACGTTCATAATTTAAAATATATTTTTACTGCTGATACTTGAAAATATCGTCGTGGATGTTTTTTTTTTTTTTTTTTAATTAAAAATATATACTGTATCCGGTCCAGGTGGTAGCTGGGAATTGTAGTTTATATGGCACTGTCAGTCAGCCCCATTGACTTAATTTAAATTTGTATTTTTCTGGTCCTTAGTTCTGTAATATGGGGTGAATTTCAACGAGCTAACAGTGGCGTACTAACCAGTGACCCCATTTCAGATTTAAAAAAAATATCACGTGAGCATTTTCTGTGATTATTTCCTATATTAGTTATAAATCATATGACAAAATTACCAACAACTGCCACCTTTACACCCTAAGCAATCTGCACCTGTGGCATGCAGGGTCACATGATACTAGTTTCGAAATACATGGTTTCAATTAAACACACACCCACACATTATGAATAATGTAATTATTCAATCAAATCAAAATTTAAGTTTCAATCAAAATGCAATAAGCAGTTTTTCAGATATATGGAAAAATGTGCGTTTGAGAGAATCCTCTGTGACCACACAGGTAACCAACAATTGCTTAATTATATATATATATATATAATATTGCTTATATATATATATATATATATATATATTATATAAAAAATAAAAAATTTGCCGAAACCCGGGATCGAACCAGGGACCTTTAGATCTTCAGTCTAACGCTCTCCCAACTGAGCTATTTCGGCTGGCATAAATTTTATATATAACGCGTTTACCCTATGACAATGTCTCTATAGAGAGAAATATTTAAAATTGTTTAAAAAAAAAAAAAAAAGTTTGGGGAGGGGCTGCAAAATATTTTTAACTGTAGCAAGTGGCTCCAACTGATCACGTGGGCCTGGGAACACAGAGCCACGTGGCTTGAAACTTGCTTGATCAAAATTCCTTAAAAAAAAAAAACTAAAAAAAAAAAAAAAAATCTCAATCGTAATTATTTGTAATCTGTATAAAAGTAATCCCGAGCAGCAGTGACATTTTCTGGAAATATATATATATATATATATATAAGTAATCTCGACCACAATACATATCTATTCTATATACGAGCGCGTATTATTAATAAAAAATAAAAAATAAAAAATTTAGCCCCCCTTGCCGTGCGAGGATTTCTCCTGCCGTGACCCGGATTCGAACCGGGGTTGTTGCGGCCACAACGCAAAGTACTAACCACTATACGATCACGGCGAGCTACTGGGGAGCTGTTACAAGAGGCGGCAGCGACGGTCCTCATGCAAACCAAGCATTACGTCACAATACACAATATCCCCCCCCCCCCCCCCCCCCCGCACCCGGACTATGCAAAATGCAATTCCTTTCTCAAACGCTTGGGGACAATTTACACGAGTCTAATTTTTCTAGCAATGTTGATATGGCTTGTTTCGGCCAGCTTGGATCAGGCTTGTAAATAATACACAATAATATCCGAGGCTGAACGAGTTACGTTAAGCAGCGTTGCACGTTGACACCCCCCCCCCCCCCCCCCACTTCCTCCCCCCGCACCCGGACCATGCAAAATGCAATTCCTTTCTCAAACGCTAGGGGACAATTTACACGTGTCTAATTTTTCTATAGATGTTAATATGGCTTGTTTCGGCCAGCTTGGATCGTTGCACCTTGATAACCCCCCCCCCCCCCCCGCACCCGGACTATGCAAAATGCAATTCCTTTTTCAAACGCTAGGGGACAATTTACACGAGTCTAATTTTTCTATAGATGTTAATATGGCTTGTTTCGGCCAGCTTGGATCCTTGCACCTTGATACCCCCCCCCCCCCCGCACCCGGACTATGCAAAATGCAATTCCTTTCTCAAACGCTAGGGGACAATTTACACGAGTCTAATTTTTCTATAGATGTTAATATGGCTTGTTTCGGCCAGCTTGGATCGTTGCACCTTGATAACCCCCCCCCCCCCCCCCCCGCACCCGGACTATGCAAAATGCAATTCCTTTCTCAAACGCTAGGGGACAATTTACACGAGTCTAATTTTTCTATAGATGTTAATATGGCTTGTTTCGGCCAGCTTGGATCGTTGCACCTTGATACCCCCCCCCCCCCCCCCCGCACCCGGACTATGCAAAATGCAATTCCTTTCTCAAACGCTAGGGGACAATTTACACGAGTCTAATTTTTCTATAGATGTTAATATGGCTTGTTTCGGCCAGCTTGGATCTTTGCACCTTGATAACCCCCCCCCCCCCCCCCCCCCCCCCCCCCCCGCACCCGGACTATGCAAAATGCAATTCCTTTTTCAAACGCTAGGGGACAATTTACACGAGTCTAATTTTTCTATAGATGTTAATATGGCTTCCCATATGGTCTAGCGGTTAGGATTCCTGGTTTTCACCCAGGCGGCCCGGGTTCGACTCCCGGTATGGGAATGTACTTTTTTTTATTATTATTATTTTTTTTTAATATACATTAATTATTATTATTATTATTATTATTATTATTATTATTATTATTATTATTATTATTAATATACAATAATAATTATTATTATTATTTTTTTATATACATTTATATCGCTATCACATCACAACACATTTAATAAAACACATTGTTTCGAAAACGTGATTGTAGATCAAGCTTATCGCTGTTTATTGTAAAACTGATATCATAAACTGTGCTTTATTTCAAATAACCTTCGCTTTTTAAAAAAAAAAAAAAAAAGTCCCGTGACCATTTCTCAAATTTTGGGGGCGTGGCAGGAATGGCGAGAACTAGTTACGCTGTTTCTGATTGGCTTACAGGGAGTCGGGGACTGTCCAATTGAGAGCAGCGTAGTTGAGAAGCCGGCAGGGAGACCCATGCTTGCGTGAAAGCGGTGCTTCAACATGGTGAGTTTTTGGGACGCCAGTGCCTGATCAATATTGCATTTCGGATTGATTTATCTAGTTTAACTGGTGATAATTTGACCATGAAGTGGCTAGAAATGTTTGTCTCGAAGCAATGTAATATTATTAACTTAGTTTAGCTGTGCTGTGCTTTTGCTTTGGATAATATTATTACCACTACTGCAATTATTATTATTATTATTATTATTATTATTACCACCAAAGTGGTCGTTTTGTTATCTAGAATGCCGTCAGGGATATAATGTATAATTTCATCAAGGAGATCTGATGAAAAAAAAAACAAGCAAACGTCCCGAAACGCGGAGAGCGAAGATGGCCTCTGTGTAAAAAATTTAGCTCGTCTGAATTCGTGACTCGAGATTTTAACTCCGTTTCGTTGTTGAAAGCAACGTGTAAAAACAATACTGGTTCCATTAGCATAGAATTGATTTTAAAATATGTAGCACAGGCAGTGAGTCGATGCACAAAACACATTCTCTAAACTTAGTCATTAAAAATTAGAAGCAGTTCTCTTTCTTCAGCCCTATATGAAGCTTGTACAGTGAAGATACTAAGTTTTGGGGTATATTGTAGACGATTTTAGACCGTGGATTTAATGTTCCCAGTTTTCCATTCAAGACAACCCCCCCTAAAAAATAATCTCGTTAAGAAGTTGCGGTAGTCACACTTCGCCACAACAGGGCAGGCTCGAAATATTAAGAATCCGCCTCTAGCAGATTCATACAAAATAAGCCTTCTATTTTTTAAAAGTAGCTTGACATGATTATTTATTTTTTAAAATCAGATTGTATTTGTATCCTTTTTGATTGTGTTTCAAATAACTTTTTTCTCAAATACTGTACTTTTTTTTAAAGGTTACATTTACAATGTAAATTGAATGTTGGCATGCCTGCAGAATTGTAATTAGCCCTGTATTTAATCAATTACATTTCAATTACACACCTTTCAGAGTGTTGGCAAGGCAAATTCTCGAACTGCCATAGAGTGCACACAAGCTGTTTTCAAAGTTATATATATATAAAGAAATACATTTAAAACTGTAAAAATGAAACTGGCGGTGGTCTGGCATGCCTGCCTGTGTGATTGTTTGCTGGGGTTCATAAACTCCGTGTCTCTGTGCAGTTGAGACGGGAAGCCAGGCTGAGGAGGGAGTATCTCTACAGGAAAGCTAGAGAGGATCAGGCGCACACCATCGAGGACAAGAAGGAGAAACTCAAACGGGCGCTGGACGGTGAGATGAATTTAAGACTTTTTATTTATGTATTTATTTATTTATTTTAATTTAAACCAATGTTTCTTCAAAAATAAAAATAGCCCGCGTCTTAAATTTGAATGCAGTGACGACGGTTGTATAAAAATCGGCAGACAAAAAAAGGTAGTGACTTGCCCCGAGAAAAGACGAATTAAAACGATACTGCCCGATCTGGAATCATGCACGACATAAGCGTCAGACTGGGAGACGTCAGGTGACGCTGGAATCCACCAACGCAGGGGATGATGACTAGGAGATGATGATGATTATTATCATAGACGAGTCTGTAACATTTCATGGCAAAAAATGTTAGCATTTCTTTTTGTAGAAATATATCTTTGTAAATGCATCTTTTGTTTGATGTTGTATCAGTACAGTGCGACTATTATAGCTCCCGGTAGACTCATCCACGTTTCATTAAACTGCGCCTTTGACGTTTCTTTAGCTGTTCTGCGTGCTGTGCGTCACGCTGTGATTTTGAATTGATGGCGGGTGGATGTCGCTGACAGGCTCCTTCGTTGACGTGTGTGTTTTTCCTCTCTCGTTTCTTTCAGAGAATCGTCTGATCCCTACTGAGATCCGTCAGGAAGCCCTGCAGCTCCAGACCCTCCTTGAGTATGACGATGAGGGAGGAGAAGGTGAGAGACGAACATTGCCCTACTCTTGAATTTCAAGCTAGCTCTGCTTCAGTACTTTTCACTTTTAGAACATAAAGTTTCCAAACGAGAGGAGGCCCCATTCGGCCCATCTGGCTCGTTTGGTTGTTAGTAGCTTATTGATCCCAGAATCTCATCAAGCAGCTTCTTGAAGGATCCCAGGGTGTCATCTTCAACAACATTACTGGGGAGTTGGTTCCAGACCCTCGCGATTCTCTGTGTACAAAAAGCGCCTCCTATTTTCTTAATAAACCACACGTGAAATTTATTTCAAATAGGAAGACGCGTGAGACTTTTTAAAAGTGGTTTAAGACGCCTGATTAAAGCACAAAGCGGTCTAGCATTTTCACACACGAGTGCCTGTTTTTGCGTGCAGGTAGGTATATCAAGGTGTTCTAATATATTTGCACTCTGCAGTTTTATAGAAAAATTAATTTGTTTTTTTAAGGATTACAAACCCTTTTTCTCTTTCCCTCTCTGTCCCTGTCTGTGTCCAGGGGTCAGTTCTCAAATGGACGATGAATACAAGTGGGCGGGTGTGGAGGACCCCAAAATCATGGTCACCACGTCCCGGGACCCCAGCTCCAGACTCAAGATGTTTGCCAAGGTCAGTGCAGGCGTGTTGTCTTTTCCTGCACCCTCTGCAGCAGTGTTTAGAAGAAAATCATTGATTTACTTTTGCTGTTGATATATATATATATTTGTATTCACACATGGTTAAATCAACGAGAGAATTGCTTTTGTTCAATTGCTTTTTGTATTAAACGTCGCGGTGCGTCCAGATAACGCTCCCTCCTGCAACAATGCTAGTGTGTTGCGGGAACAGAAAAAAACAGCTTTTGTTGCAGTGGGGAGCGTGATCTGGGTACACTGCGATCCATAAGGGCGACACGGGACACAAGCAAAGGGACACGTTTCTTGTAAACTGCAGGGGGGGTCTGAAACAATAATATAATACCTACCTAAGTTCAACACTTAGAAATGTAAAAACATGTATTAAAAATAGTCTTTCTCAGTCCCAATATAAATGTAATTTCTATTGGATTATGACGCAGTTTAATGTTTTGTTCGTAAAAAAAAAAAAAGCATTTACAAAGATTAATAAAGTGAAATTTCAATTTTTTATTCATTTCATGGCGTCGGGCATCATCATTATTATTATTATTATTATTTATTTCTTAGCAGACGCACTTATCCAGGGCGACTTACAATTGTTACAAGATATCACATTATTTTTACATACAATTACCCATTTATACAGTTGGGTTTTTACTGGAGCAATCTAGGTAAAGTACCTTGCTCAAGGGTACAGCAGCAGTGTCCCCCCCACCTGGGATTGAACCCACGACCCTCTGGTCAAGAGTCCAGAGCCCTAACCACTACTCCACACCGCTGCCTCCTTCATCATTCTTCATCGTAAAGATCAGAGTTTTTTTTCTTTGGAATTATTATTATTATTATTATTATTATTATTATTATTATTATTATTATTATTTTGAACAGGTGGCTGCTGTTGACATGTCCTCAAATTGTATTTTTAATTTTTTTTTTTTTTTTCCCAGGAGGTGAAGCTAATTTTCCCCAACTCCCAGCGCATGAACAGGGGGAACCACGAAGTCAAGTCCCTGGTCGTGGCCTGCAAGGCCAACGATGTGACGGACCTGGTTGTGGTTCACGAGCACAGAGGGCAGCCGGGTAAGAGACCAGGGCTTGAAACAGGAGTTACTGAGAGCATTGCCATCTGGGGCTTCTGTTAAAGATTTCGTTACTACTCCTGTTAGTTTTTTTTTTTTTGCTTAAAAAACTGGATCAAACTGCTGTGCAATGGGAGTCTTATTTCCATCCCTGATATTGTTTATGGCTGGGGTTTAGTGGAACACACAGCCCTGAATCTATCTCTACATATCTAGATGGATTTTAAGGTGTTGCTTTTAAATTTATAAGGCATTTGCACCATTGTATTCAAATGATCTCAGGTCACAGAATGCCAAGTTGTTTACCCTCCCACAAATTACAAAAAATAACACACAGGTGGTAGAGCATTCAGTTATAGGGCCCCAAAACTCACAGCTTTTAAAACAAGATTAAAAATGCATTTTTATAATGTAGCGTTTATTAATTTCTTAGCAGACACCCTTACCCAGGGCGACTTAGTCGTAAACAAAAAATACATTAAGAATCACAGTGCACGTATTAATACAATTAAGAGCAAGATAAAATACAATGACTTCAGTTCTAGTAAGTACAAGTATATGATTAAATGCAAAATACTAGATTGAATAACTTTTATCTGTGCCTTGTTTTACTGTTTTTCAGTTTTCTATTGTGAAAGGTGCTATATTGAAAATTAATTATTATTATTATTCTGTAGATGGAATGATAGTGTGTCACCTTCCGTTCGGCCCCACTGCGTACTTCACTCTGTGCAACGTGGTGATGCGTCACGACGTTCCGGATATCGGGACGATGTCCGAGGCGTACCCACATCTCATCCTGAACAACTTCACCTCCCGTCTCGGAAGGAGGGTGAGTACAAGGAGGGACCACCACCCCCAACCCCCGATCAAAGGGTACACCGCAGAACTGTCCAATCGAACATGCGGTTTTCTGAAACGCTAATATTTGTGTTCATTCTGTTTTCGCGCAGGTGTCGAGCATTTTGAAATACCTGTTTCCCGTCCCGAAGGAGGATAGCAGGAGGGTGATCACCTTCGCCAACCAGGAAGACTACATCTCGTTCAGGTGAGGACAGGTACAGCTTGGTGTTTTCAGTTTCAAATCCCTTTCAATCAATTCCAACACACGATTGATCAAAATCGCAATGGGCAGATTCTCACAGTGGCTGCAAGTGACTTAAACTGAAGTCACTCTAAAATATCAATTTCTGATTCCTATGAACGAATTGGAAATTGATTTTTGATGGAATTGGAACTGACCTCGACCCAGGGGTTAGTCACAAAGGGACGGAAATAAGACTCCTATTGCATAGCAGTTTGATCCATTCCTGGTTTTACTGTGAATTTAATAGAACACACCCGAGCTTGTTACCTGTACACTGTGGCTAATCAAGCTGGTAGTAAAATCTGGAAAGGGTTGAAACTGCTGTTCAGTAGGAGTCTTATTTCCATCCCTGCATATACAGGCTTATCAAAGACTCTCTCTCTGTATTTCAGACATCACACATACAAGAAAACGGATCACAAGAACATTGCACTGACAGAAGTGGGGCCCAGGTTTGAGATGAAATGTATGTAGAGTTGCTGATTTTTATCCAGAGAATTGCTTGATTTCCACCCTGCTTGATATCACTTTGGCAAAGTTTTGCATCACCCTAAAGAATGAACTCATTTTGCTTCATAAAGTCGAATGAAACCTGCTGAAGACTTTTGCGATATTGTTTTGTAGTTTTGTGATAACGTGATGTTAAATAAGATATAAATGATGTTCATATAGTTTTTATTTATTTATTTAAAATAAATTGGGTTTCCATGCTAAAATTCTAGGTGATGCAAAACTTTCTGGCCATAATGCTTCACTGTTTCTGCATTGTCATACCGTTCCCAGAATAGCCTGCCCAAGAGACAATGTGGTTTGTAATGGTGCGTTTTGAAACCTGCACTGTAATGGCCTGTTCATGCGAGATAAAGCATTGCTCAGGGAAACGGATTACTGCTGTGGACAGATGCAGTTCGTTGATTTTAAGAGCTGAAGTTAAACCCATTTCCTTCACAAATGTTTCATATGTCCAGAAATATAGAATCCTACAGTCTGTTTATTAATTTTTATGTGAAATTTATAATTGGGGTTATCTGGAATAAAGTGTTTTTTTTTTTTTTTAATTAATAATTACTGAGGAATGGTTAGGCAACCCTGCATAGTTAAACAGCAATTTAAAAATAGAGCATTTAAAAGTAGAAACTGGGCTATATCAGGTAAGAACTAAAAACCTAAAACTATAGACAGAGTTGGGGTCAACTTTCAATTTGCATTCTCTTTTGTTCAGTTCCAACACATGGTTGATCAAAATTGCAATTCCCAGTAACGTGACAGCTATAAAAAGAGACTCCCGGCAGAGAATTAATGAAACCGACCCATCTGTTTCAGTGTACATGATCAAGCTGGGCACTCTGGAGAATGAAAGCACAGCAGAAGTGGAGTGGCGTCTGCATCCCTACACTCACACTGCAAAGAAAAGAAAACACCTGAGTGTGGAGTGAGTGGGGAAACCCTCCGCCAGACCGAACCAACACCAGGACTTCTCACAGCGATCCCCAAACAACGCGGGAAATGACACACTGCAAATATTTGTCAAAGGAAACTTTTTTTTTTTTTTGGTTAAATTTTAAAGCAACAGATTTCACCATAGAAGTGCAGTGGAACCTCTCGTCTTATCTGTGTTCAGATACAGGGAGGGTGTATGCTTACCTGATATTGTGGGAGAATGTTTGGGGTTAAAATTCGTAAGATACAGTATTGCATTTTGACAACTATATTCTGCTATGCAGAGTAACGGTTGAATTTGTGTTTTGGGTATTTTTATAAAGTATTTGAGAGATATATATCCTTGTGTCGCTCCTTATTTTTCTGTGCTGTGAAGCTTGTTCAGTAACAGCACCCCCAATTACCCAAACACCAAGATTCTGGTTCTTAAATCTAAATTTGTAAGTGTATTTTTTAGGAAAATAAAATGTAAGCCTAATATTTTTATTCCAACTGATTCCAGCTTAGGCACTTAACATAAGGACTACCAAGTTTCAAAAGGCACTAGTCCTTTGACTAGTATCACAATTTTGTTAGTGTCTAACCCTGTAATGAAGTGCATGTGTGCCAGAAAAGAAACCTGGAATTAACCAAATTAGAACGCTTTTATTTGGAACAGGAACATCACAAACAGTAGTAATAGGCTCTCTCACATACAGTACGAGGCGGGTTTGTTCAGTGGAGTATCCCCTCTCTCAGTACTCCTCTCCTTCCTCAGCTTCTCCCTCCACAGAGTCGACTCCCACCTCTTCGTAATCTTTCTCCAGAGCTGCCAGATCCTCCCGGGCCTCGGAGAACTCTCCCTCCTCCATCCCCTCTCCCACGTACCAGTGTACGAAGGCCCGCTTGGCGTACATCAGATCGAACTTGTGGTCCAGGCGGGCCCAGGCCTCGGCGATCGCGGTGGTGTTGCTCAGCATGCACACAGCGCGCTGCACCTTGGCAAGATCACCCCCGGGCACCACTGTGGGCGGCTGGTAGTTAATGCCAACCTGGAGGGGAAATGAAAACATGATTCGGCTACATCTGCTATGCAGGCTTTTCTAATGAGGGCTATCCAGAGGGCCTGGGCTATGACAACCTTTATATGGAGGAATCTTTTAAAGTTAGTCATGCTTGTACTGGGGTTATGTAAAGGTTCAGGCAACTTTTTCACAATAACTGCTGTATTTTTTGGCTTTTATCTACTGTTCATGTAACTATTAATATGTATCTAACCGTGTTTTCAGTTTAATAAAAATTACATCCTTCTTGATCTTTGTAGTGACAGCCAGGCTTGGGATGCTTACATTTACACATATTATACATTCTGGTTTTATGGTTTTTTTTTTTCTTGTTTGTGTAATTTGCCCTTTCAGTTTCACTAGTCGCTCTTAAACCAGAACCTCTGATCTAGCAGTCTGTTGGATTGCTCTAACCTTGAAGCCGGTGGGGCACCAGTCCACAAACTGGATGGTCCTCTTGGTTTTGATGGTGGCGATGGCTGCGTTGACGTCTTTGGGCACCACGTCACCGCGGTACAGCATGCAGCAGGCCATGTACTTGCCGTGGCGCGGGTCGCACTTCACCATCTGGTTGGCGGGCTCGAAGCAGGCGTTGGTGATCTCGGCTACGGAGAGCTGCTCGTGGTAGGCCTTCTCCGCGGAGATGACTGGGGCGTAGGTGACCAGGGGGAAGTGGATGCGGGGGTAGGGCACCAGGTTGGTCTGGAACTCTGTGAGATCCACGTTGAGGGCCCCGTCGAAGCGCAGGGAGGCGGTGATGGAGGAGACGATCTGCCCGATCAGCCGGTTCAGGTTGGTGTAGGTCGGACGCTCGATATCCAGGTTGCGTCTGCAGATGTCGTAGATGGCCTCGTTGTCCACCATGAAGGCGCAGTCCGAGTGCTCCAGGGTGGTGTGGGTGGTCAGTATGGAGTTGTAAGGCTCCACCACTGCTGTGGAAACCTGACCGGGGGAGGGAATTTCAATTAGAGGCACTTTAACATTATTGTACATGCAAAATGAACACAATACAATTAGAAATAGAGCTTCAGGTTACTGTAAATGACTTGAAGACCAGATGCTAAGGCTGTTCTTTTGCAGAAGGTCATTTCATCTTTTAAATTGTGCGTTCACACTACTGTATATTAAATACTAGTTCAATTACAAACATCTGAGAATGAGCTGTGAGAATCGGGAATGCTCCTGTGGTTTACCTGCGGAGCCGGGTAGATTGCAAACTCCAGCTTGGACTTCTTGCCGTAGTCCACAGAGAGCCTTTCCATGAGCAGGGAGGCAAATCCGGAGCCGGTCCCACCGCCAAAACTGTGGAAGATCAGGAAGCCCTGCAGTCCTGTGCACTGGTCAGACTGGGGAGGAGAGAGACACACATTTAATGTTGAAAAAAGACAATTCTTTAATTCTTCCCATACTGTGAGAAAAAGCAGCAGGAGCACACTGGGTACTTGTCTCAACAGCTAAATGTAACAAACTGCAAACAATCTGGGACCAACTTTTACAAAGCACTACTAGGTAGCAGCCCGCTAATGCGAGTTGAATTGTTCAAAAGAGAACATTTCTTTAGTAGTCACTGTAGATTAGATGAGCTGTAAAACTATGCCATCCTGTTTTGAAATATTGTTTTGGATAGCTTGCAGTCTGCTGAGTGCTGTAAGACTACTTTGTGAGGCTGCCCCCTGCTTTCTTTCTTTCAATGTACTCAGAACTATGCGTGACAGCATGTATTGGCAGCTCACCAGCTTGCGGATGCGGTCGAGCACCAGGTCCACAATCTCCTTGCCGATGGTGTAGTGCCCGCGGGCATAGTTGTTGGCAGCGTCCTCCTTGCCAGTGATGAGCTGCTCCGGGTGGAAGAGCTGTCGGTATGTCCCTGTGCGCACCTCGTCTGAGAGAGAGCGAGACAAGAGCACTCAGCACTGTGTAATAGAGGCACTTTGAAACCAGCATGGATTCTCCAATTCTCGGGTGTTACAACCAGAATACGCAACACAGGTTGAAAAACAAAAAAAAGGGAAAAAATGTTTGTTGTAAAATCTTCACATGCGCACAAGAGTTGAATGGTCATGAAACAGTTAATGGTTTAGAAAATCAATCTAGAACCAAAGTCATTGTATTTATCTTGCTCTTAATTGTATTATTACTTGCACTGTGATTCTTGAAATGTATTTTTGTTTATGACTGTAAGCCGCCTTGGATAAGGGCGTCTGCTAAGAAATTAATAAATAATAATAATAATCAATACCTGAAACCTAAGTTTACATCAGCCAGGACAAGAGCACCACTTATTCACATAGCAGAAACACCGCCAAAATGTATATTTAAGGTTAATGTAGCAGAACACATTTTAATAATGGAAAAAAAACGGTTTCTGCTTCTAATGATGGGTTTAGCCTCACCTGAAAGTTGCGCTTGCCAGTCTCTGATGCAGGACTGTAGTAAAAGTTGACTGTGTTCACTCACCGATCACAGTGGGCTCCAGGTCCACAAACACAGCTCTGGGGACGTGCTTGCCGGCTCCAGTCTCGCTGAAGAAGGTGTTGAAGGAGTCATCTCCTCCTCCGATGGTCTTGTCGCTGGGCATCTGTCCGTCCGGCTGGATCCCATGCTCCAGGCAGTACAGCTCCCAGCAGGCATTGCCGATCTGGACCCCAGCCTGGCCAACGTGGATAGAGATACACTCACGCTGGAAAATTAGAAAAATTCACAGCATCACAGGATCATGTTTGTTTCAGCTAAAGAAAACTTGGGACTACGGCCTGTCCAGGTATGCACTTAATATTTTAACGATTTCTGACTTTTTATTATTGTTTTATTTATGAGCTGAATGAAAAAAAAAGTTTTTGTGGATGAAAACAGCTGCTTGGAACGGTTAGGATGTTTGCTTATTTAGTTAGTGGGTTTGTTTTTGATTTGTATGCGATTTGAAATGTGGGATCTGTATTTTTGTGTCGGGAGACGGAAGCTCCCATCAATCTTTTTCTCTCTCATCTGATTTTGGTTTGGTCTGATCAGTGGACTTTGACTAATTTCACACTATTACCAGCCTACAGGCAACAAAAAAGAAGCCTACTTGAACACAGATCTCGCAGAAATAAATTATTTTGATCCCAAACTTGGCAGTTGACTATTTTCTTCAATAACTACTGTACTTTGCCGATGTAACCTCAACTGAATACTTAAAAAAAGAATAAATAAAAAACAAACTACATTTTTTTCCCCCCCAATAGCTTTCATTTGTATACTTGACACGTTAGTAATTTTCCTTGAAAAAAAAAACACTCTCTTTGTGCCAAGCTTTCTATATAAAACGTGTTTTCATGTATATAAAAAAAAAAAATAGGTACATTTGGTTATTATCTGCAGATGTAATTTATATTATTATTACCGCTACCCCGTGTCATTTTTTTAAATATCAATGCTATCTATCCCTGGCTCCTGTTTAAATAAATAAATTTACATTTTGTTCAAATAAAACTAACCGTTTAACGTATCAAACTATATAAAAAAAACAACTGCCACTTCAATTTGAATATTTTTAAATGATAACTGTTATAAAATAGTTCTTACAGCAACATCTCGCTTTCCTTTGGGCGGGAGCTACGATTTTTTTTTTTTTTATTGCACCAAAATATAATTACGGGTATTATTTTATTATATTTTTGTTACATGGCTTTTAAAATGAATTTGGCCTTGTTTTAAAAATTTAATAAAAGCTACCTGCGAACAATGCAAAATACGGTTTTTTTTAACCGTCTAACTGTATTTGTGTTTAAAAAAAAAAAGGTTAAATGCAAAAGTATCATAAAAACATCTTACCATGTTTCTAGAAGAGTTTTTGCGAATATTATCTTAAAAGTTTAAAATTTAAAGATTTCCTTGTCTTCGGTGACACTGTAAAAAGCAACGGCTACGCGTCAACAACTGACTTGCTTCAACCGTCGACACGCTTATTTATAGCACACCCCCAACGTTGACCCGCCCACTTTCAACGCTTATTGGACAATGACACACTCAATTTTGTCAATTTTGGAAATCGAACCATCTATTGGATACATTTATGTCAATTAAACGTAGTTAGATCCAATCTGCTTTCGAGTTTGCAAATGGGCGGGATGGTCAGTTTGAATTTTATTTAAAAGATGCTGAGGCGCGAAGATGCGACTTCCCTTCAAATACCTTGAAAAATTAGTAAAATAAAATGCTGGATGGATTCATTTTAAAATTATTATTATTATTATTATTATTATTATTATTATTATTATTATTATTATTATTATTATTAACTGCCATTTCCCACTTTCTGGGTCTGAGTTTTAATTTTAAATTGAAGTAATGCATTTTGTTTTAAGTACTTGAAATTCTTCAGATTTTAAATATAAGAACATTTCCAAAATTACGTTTTTATCCCCCAAGGTATCTTCAAGAGTTCGTGCATGAAAGGGTTAATGTCACTTTGACATTCTTTATACGATATCATTACATCAGCGTGGGGTCAGAAAGTGGTACACAGTCACAATGTGGTACGCCTACCGGTTTAACGCCAGAAAACGGTATAAATTAAAATAACATGAAAGGGCCAAAGTCAGTGCATCGTGCCCCATTCAGTTGATCGTTTCCTTGTTTTAAATCGGAGCTAAAATAATTTGTGCATGACCAGGCATACCACTTTTTAAACCGTACCACAAAATAATGTATACAGGTGTTCTCCGGGGATACCTAAACAGTTAATAGAGTTCATGTCGCAAAAGCACAGGGAAAAATACATATATATATATATATATATATATATATATATATATATATATATATATATATAATAAATACATATTTTCTCATCACTTCCCATAAATCTCTCTCGACCGCAAGTTGAAAAAGTTTTCACTCGCCGTGACGTCACGGTTTATGAACCGCTCCGTTCGCCGTACACACAAATTGAGCGACAAACGCTCTCGTCCAATCGGCACTGACGGTTTGGCGGCACCGGCCAATAGCATCGCGGCAGGGGGGCGTGTCAAATGCCAACGCAGGCTTCTTTGCCGCCTTCTTTTTAACACTCAGAGGATTCAAGATGGCTGGTCCGGGTAGGTGGTATTTTTTCTAAATAATATGTTCAAGGTAAAAAAAAAGACGACAGGCAGCTCCGACAGTTAGTTTGAGCCTGTCTGGTGGCTGTGTGCCTGGGTTTGGAGGGTCCAAGCCTCACCTGGGGTTTTTTTTTTTTTTAAAAATGAGACTTTGGGGTTTTGAAAAAGGACACTTTTTTTTAAAAACAAAACAAAAAGGACATTAAAACTAATCCGCACTCAGTGTTTTAAAGTAAAAAAGACAATTCTGGAAAACGACGTGTTTTTTTTTTTTTTTTTTTTCAGTGAGTTTGGAAAATACCAGGTGCGTTTTGTTATTTTAAGCTCGGAAAGCTAAATAAATAGTTTATTTATGTACGGTTTTGGTGTTTCTCACTGCACGAAACTCTTTTCTGACTGTGAGACCGAAAACATACACATACATGTTCGTGACCTGCTGTGTATGTTCCCTCCCCCGCCGCCTTCCGAGTAAAACTGATCAAACCTCGTATGTTAAAGTCCAGGAAACGATATTAAATCAAGAGACCAACTGGCGAAAAAAAACAAAAACGAATCGCCACTAAATCATAAAGTTACTGCGATTCTTTCAACTTCCAAATTGTACGCTCATCAAATCAGGTGTTGAGTTTATATTACTTTTTTTTTACACGATATATTGTGATTCGGGCCGCAATTAATTAGACGATATACCCAGTATAATGTACAAGAGTTTTGTGTAAGGTGGTTTTCTGGCGTACATGACAATTAATTCATTGATTAGCACCACCCGACGATCATCAGGCATTTGCGGGCGGAGATTTGAATGGGTCGGAACCGGTTTAACGCGATTTCACAGTGCTTTTCATACAGCAGAGGCAAGCAGTACACCAAGAAGCAGCTACAGACGTTTCCATCCAGGCTACTTATCTTAAAACAAAACCCTTTCAAATATGTCATTTTGATAGTGTATCTTTTTTTGTGTTCCCTATAAAAAACGAACAAGGGATGGAACAGGGTCAAAACAATCACATATGCGTCACACACGTTTAACCGTCACTGAAAATCTTATAGGGTCGGATATGCGAGTGCTGACTATATGATTTACCTCTCTTTAGATTTAAGTTTAGAGAGGAGTAAAGCACTGAAACGATGTCAGCTTGTTCCCTATTTTTCCAGCTCAGTGATAAATGATCCATTGGCCTTATACCTGTTTTATTATTATTTATTTCTTAGCAGGCGCCCTTATCCAGGGCGACTTACAATTGTTACAAGATATCACATTATTTACATAATTTTTTTACACATTATTTTTACATACAATTACCCATTTATACAATTGGGTTTTTATTGGAGCAATCTAGGTAAAGTACCTTGCTCAAGGGTACAGCAGCAGTGTCCCCCCCACCTGGGATTGAACCCACGACCCTCCGGTCAAGAGTCCAGTGCCCCTAACCACTACTCCACACTGCTGCCCTGTGTGGAGTGTGCTAGCTTTTCCATGTATACATGGGTAATACAGCTAGAGTATTTAGCCAATATATGGGTCTATTCAGTCTTAACCTGCAGTCATCAAAACTGTGCCAAGTTTGTGTCCGTAACACCAGCTGACATAATTTGAAATACTGCAATGCTGATGTTATGGGAAGGGAACTAAATTCATTACAGCCTCCTTCCTGCATTTTAATGTCAATTGGTGTCAGATTTTGCAATGCCTAATTCATTAAATGTCACAACGGAAATGTGATCCTGAACTTGGGCAGCAGTGTGGAGTAGTGGTTAGGGCTCTGGACTCTTAAGCGGAGGGTTGTGGGTTCAATCCCAGGTGGGGGGGACACTGCTGCTGTACCCTTGAGCAAGGTACTTTACCTAGATTGCTCCAGTAAAAACCCAACTGTATAAATGGGGAATTGTATGTAAAAATAATGTGATATCTTGTAACAATTGTAAGTCGCCCTGGATAAGGGCATCTGCTAAAAAATAAATAATAATAATAATAATAATAATAAGCAGAAATCCTGATTAGGTGACGCAGACTGTATCTGCAGATTGGTTCTGTGAAGCATCTTGAGTATTTGTATTAACAATGGCTTTTAAAAATGTAACTCAAGTAAACGTCGGCATGTCAAACAGTACCACTTTTTAAACCATACCACAAAGTAATTTATACAGGTGTTCTCTGGGGGTACCTGAACAGCTAATAAAACACTGGGGGAAAAAAAAAATCAAATTTTCTGTCAATCTAAACCAGAACTTGCTTCCAATTTGATACAGCAAGTATTTTTGTAAAATCTTCAGAAAACCATCAGGCAAAAACATCACATCACATCACATGAGGGGGACATTATTACTCGGAAGTGTTTTCAAAGCCTTGACTCCAGTATTTAACTGCGGCTTTTCGAAGGAGACAAAACCTCTGTTCATTAGTTTAACAAAAAAAATCAAAAACCGAACAAGTAAGTTCTATATTTCAGGTCACTTTAGTAGCAGTCTCTTGATAACTATGCCGACGAAGTAGCTGCAGAGTGTGGCTAATCTGTGAAAGACTGCGAATTCTGAGGAATTCCTTTATCTGCAGATTTTAACTGCCTCTGCTTCTGAGAAATATGCAACTGTGTCTCAAACACTGGTCTTAATGCGACCGCTAGTCAAATCAATGGAAAAAAAAAACTACAGAAATGTTTTGTGGTGTAGCAGAAAAAATGCCATACATTACAGAGTAGCTCACTGTTAGAATTGTTAGTCACTTAAAGGATCCTTTTTGAATGATTTTAATGTCAGCGGTGTTAAAATCTCTGTTTTAGAGCAGTTTAATACAACCCCAGTCAGGGTTTGAAACCAGCACTAGCCCTGTAATGAGTCCTGGGTTTCAAGACTCTTTTTTTTATAGGTGTGACCAGGATCCTGATCAATCTGTCTCCTAGTTATTATTATTATTATTATTATTTATTTCTTAGCAGACGCCCTTATCCAGGGCGACTTACAATTGTTACAAGATATCACATTATTTTTACATACAATTACCCATTTATACAGATTTTTACTGGAGCAATCTAGGTAAAGTACCTTGCTCAAGGGTACAGCAGCACTGTCTCCCACCTGGGATTGAACCCACGACCCTCCGGTCAAGAGTCCAGAGCCCTAACCACTACTCCACACTGCTGCCTAGTAAATGTGCTTTGAATGAACTGATCTCATTACAGCATGATTAAATCACACTTCAATCTATAGGTTTGCTAATCAATCGTCAATATCTAACATCAAACTCTTGGCTCGTGATCATTCAAATAATATGTGTATACTCCTGTTTTATAGTTTTGTTTTAATACCAATTAAAAAATATATGACAGGACCGAAGCACTGTCTATTTATCAGCAATCTGTAAACCTAACTTGTTGCATCTTATTTCATATTGTACTTCAGTAGTATTATTTGCACTAACTGTAAACTATACTGCATCTAAATATGAAGCTTGCATTGTAACCCTGTACTGCCCTGTAACACCTGTGTGAGTCGCCTGGGATAAAGGAGTCTGCCAAATAAATAAATAAATAATGATTGAAAGAAAACGTATAGCTCTAGAAAGAAAGACTGATTGAGTGACGTGTGTAATGATTCATTGATAGGAGTAATGAAAGATTAAATAATTGTATTTATTTTTTGCAGGAACTGTAGTTCTGCAACTGTGTGTACTTGTATTGTGTTTGGCGAAGGGTTCTTGTGAGTTTCAAGCCCTGTGTAACTTCCTTCAAATCTGTTTCTCCAGCCAGTAATGTTTAATTTATTATCCCTGTAGCCTGCTACAGTTTAGGCAGGTAATTTGATGATGAGTTTTTTTTTTTTTTTAAGCTCGGCCAGGTGCGTCTCAAACCAGCCTAACTGGTCCGTCAGGAGAGAGGTGCAAGAAAAAAAAGAGAGGATGGAATTCAAGGAAAACTAATGGCTGTAGCTAATTTTTAAAATGCTGGTTTAATCAGGTTTCAAGAAGGGTGAAATCAGAAATCATGCTCAACATTTGTGACACCAGAAGCTTTATAAGTTTAATAGGCTGTGTATAGGTTGTCTTTTATCCTATAAAGGGTGAGGGAACTGCATGTAACTGAGAGCAAAGAAGACTGACAGTGGTCTTTAAAATCTTAAAAAGGAGTTGACATAGTTAACCCAAACCACTATTTCAAGCGGGTTACCTAGTCATGTTGTTGAAGGAGACTCTTCTTCACACAGAGAGCGGTGAGGGGATGGAATGGGTTACCTAGTCATGTTGTTGAAGGAGACTCTTCTTCACACAGAGAGTGGTGAGGGGATGGAATGGGTTACCTAGTCATGTTGTTGAAGGAGACTCTTCTTCACACAGAGAGCGGTGAGGGGATGGAATGGGTTACCTAGTCATCTGTCGATGCTGAATCACTGGGATCCTTTAAGACCCGACTTGACAAAGTTCTGAGATCAGTCAGCTGCTCAGAACCGGACGAGCTCTGATCGTCTGAATGGCCTCATCTCGTTCGTGAATTTCCATGCAGTTTGGGCGAGAGGTTCTGGGTTGGTTTGAGAAATTATCTGTAACAGTGATTTCATTTCGTACACTCTGTTTAATTAATTGTTTTGACAAAAAGATTAATTCTTTAAGAATGTGTCTTGGGTGTATAATAGCTACCCAACATTATTGGCGGGATCTGTCTTGTTAAGGTCCCAAATTATTATTATTATTTATTAATATTATTTATAATAATATACACATCAGACCTGCGTTCTTTGCTGAAATTGCAGTTTAATTTCAATGCTAGTTTGTTAATTTACAATTACATTTACAATTCTGCTGCTGTATTTACAATTCTAATTACAGTGGCACTAAAAAGAAACAAACTACCCACATTCACATATTTACTGTATTTATTCCAAATAACAAATACAGAAACATACTATATTTAATTTAAAAAACAAACAAAAAAAAAATAATTCATAGAAGTGGGGACACCAAAAGTGGTTGAAAAATACAAGAATAACGATGGAATGACAAATAACATGCGGAGTTGAACTGCAGTCGATCAATTACAATTGTGATGAACCCAGGTCTGTTTTGAATGCAACGGGCCGATCAGATGGAAACAGCCAGCCGTCTGATTTGCGTTTGTCGAAACTTCAAGCGGTTCAAAAAAAAAAAACACAGCTATCGATTCTGCAGCAAGACAAACAGCCAGCAGAACGATGGGCCTGGGTGGGTGAAATTAAATTAAGAGAGTCAGGATTTAATTAATAGCTCGTTGCTTATTCTGTGGTGCCCGCATCCCACAAAATCTACGAGGGTCGGACGAAAAAATGTGGAAACTCCAACCATAACACTAACAATTGAGTAATAACGCAGTCAGCCATTACACCTCTAGTATACCACACACGCACGCACTCCTAGAGATGTATGTTTGTGACGGTAGTATTTTTTTTGTCAGCAGTTTAAAAACCCCAGTGGAAAGTATTGCTAGGGCAACGTGACCACAAAACCCTCTGCATGCAGAGAAAGTGTGAAAGGAGAACACGCTGACACAAACGCACACCTCTAGACACACAACCACAGCAGCTTGACATCTGCTTTTTGAGAGTCCTTAACCCTGTGCTGCCCTTCGAAGGAAGAGACTAATAGTAATTTTAGTAATAATAATTCCTGTAATTGTTCAGCTGCTTTCATTGGAAGCCGGTTTAATTAACTAACAAAAACTGTGAGAAGCTGGTTTTATTGAAGCACTGCTAATTGCAGCTTTGGTCAGTGATGTGTTGGAATTGATTAAAAGAGAATTGGAATTGATTTTCAAAATTCTAAAAGGTATTGACAATGTCGACCCAGGGGACTTTTTTTGACCTAAAAAAAAGAAACCAGGGGTCACAAATGGAGATTAGATAAAGGGGCATTCAGAACAGAAAATAGGAGGCACTTTTTTTACACAGAGAATTGTGAGGGTCTGGAACCAACTCCCCAGCAATGTTGTTGAAGCTGACACCCTGGGATCCTTCAAGAAGCTGCTTGATGAGATTCTGGGATCAATCAGCTATCAACAACCAAACGAGCGAGACGGGCCGAATGGGGCCTCCTCTCGTTTGTAAACTTTCTTATGTTCGAAAAAGGATTTGAAAACAGGAATTGACCCCAGCCCTGTCCATGACAGACATTAGAAGTAAAAATAAATAAAAGATTCAGCAAAGGAAAAAAAATGAAATACAAAAATTGAAACAGTGTCAGGTCTTAAGTGGGATTTTTGTGTAATGTTTTGTTGTTTCCGAATGGGCTAGCTGTTATTTTTATTGCTATTGCTTCCTTGTTCTTTGGTCTTTTCTTTCCTGGAGCGTTTATGGTTCCAAAATTTAATGAATAATTAAATTCTAACGAGTGGAATTAGTGTCTCGGGGAACAATACCTGTGCATACATAAGGTGTGAGAGCTGAGATATGCGATAGCACCTGGCTTAAAAGCTCATTGTCTCAGCCAAGATACTGGACTGGCATTGTTCATCTTACTGAAGGGGCAATTCTAGGGTTCGGACTCAAGCTAGTGTCAAGCTGGAACATTTTAACGCGAGGGAGTAGCCCTGTCGCTTTATCACTGATATTCAAGCAAACGCCGCTTGGAATGTATTCGGCAGGAAAAATGACCATGTCCGCAACACAATAAGGAAACCACTGCAAAAATGAAAGGTACGAATTGTGTTTTCAAATTGTGTTTTCAAATTTCAATGTTCAACACAACCTGTGCATCTTCCATATAGGAAAATGCAAGATGGTAATAGGGGTGCCACGATATCAAAATTACAGTTTTCTATTTTTATTACATGAGCATAGAAATCTCGATATCTGCGATACGATATTTCATTTCGTTTAGATTTTTAGCATTAAAATGGCAGTACGTGTTTTTTTTTTTTTTTTGAATATAAAGCGTGCTTATTTTGGTAACGGGTTTGAAATAATTTACTATCAATTCAAGTTAACAGGTAGAACTCAATTCGTTTTTAAGTGTTTTTAATGCATCTTATGTATTTTTTAGATGTGCGAGTGAATAACAGACCAAAATCTGATTGAAAAAACATTTAACTTTATTGTAATTGCTTAACTTTTAACAGTGCCAATCACATTTCTACAAGCAAGCTACAATTACCCGTCCTATTTACGCTGTTTCACTTCAAAACATAAATTAATTTACTTTCGTTACGTAGAAGTACAGAACTTGTTTCTTACTTGTTTTTGACTTTTTGTCTTTTTATGAATTAAAGAAATGAAACTGCTTTTTGAACCTGGCCCCAAAGTTGAGTTCCAAAGTTGGCTGGTGGGGTTTATACCATAAGTTGTGGCAGCAGTGTGGAGTAGTGGTTAGGGCTCTGGACTCTTGATCGGAGGGTTGTGGGTTCAATCCCAGGTGGGGGTGACACTGCTGTTGTACCCTTGAGCAAGGTACTTTACCTAGATTGCTCCAGTAAAAACCCAACTGTATAAATGGGTAATTGTATGTAAAATAATGCGATATCTGTATAATGTGATATAATGTATAATGTGATATCTTGTAACAATTGTAAGTCGCCCTGGATAAGGGCGTCTGCTAAGAAATAAATAATAATATTGTTTAAATGTTGCACGTAACAAGTCTTGTGATGACAGATTGGTGACAGAAGTAATACACAGCTCTTGGGTCAACTTTCAAGTCATTTAAGATTTCTTGACAAAACAACTAGCGTGTTCATGCTTTCAGGGTTCAGATGGTTAGAGGAGACGCTTCAAGCACTTGATGCGGAGGTATTTCTTTACTAGTTTGGGGACTTCTCATTGACTCTCGCTATATTTTTATTTACTATTTCTAACTCCAGTCAGACAAAACTCCACACAGGGTGAAAGTTATTTTTTTGAAGGCATATTTAGTCCCCACAACTTCGTTTTTTTATTTTTAGGAGTTACTATCTTTGTGGAGACATTTTCTAAAATTTAATAATACCTGCCCGCACACACTGTGTGGTCCAGTGGTTAAAGAAAAGGGCTTGTAACCAGGAGGTCCCGGTTCAAATCCCACCTCAGCCACTGACTCACTGTGTTACCCTGAGCGAGTCACTTCACCTCCTTGTGCTTCGTCTTTCGGGTGAGACGTAGTTGTAAGTGACTCTGCAGCTGATGCATAGTTCACACACCCTAGTCTCTGTAAGTCACCTTGGATAAAGGCGTCTGCTAAATAAACAAATAATAATAATAACACACACACTCAAACACCACGTATATTTATTATTATTATTATTATTATTATTATTATTATTATTATTATTATTATTTATTTCTTAGCAGACGCCCTTATCCAGGGCGACTTACAATTGTTACAAGCTATCATGTTTTTTTTACATACAATTACCCATTTAGACAGTTGGGTTTTTACTGGAGCAATCTAGGTAAAGTACCTTGCTCAAGGGTACAGCAGCAGTGTCCCCCACCTGGGATTGAACCCACAACCTTCCGGTCAAGAGTCCAGAGCCCCAACCACTACTCCACACTGCTGCCCTTCATATTTGTGACTGGAAAGCTATGTGTTGCTGTCTTTGAAGACCACAGTGGAAAGTCTTGCTAGGGAAACTCACCCACACAGTGTTAACTGTAGATACCTAGACTCTGCAGGTTGGTGTCTGTAATCAGTTGTTCTTTCTGTGTTCCAGGTTTCAGGTGAGAGAGAGAGCCAGTGAGCGAGAGCGCCCCCTAGCCCCAGACCAGTGAATGAAGCCTGCGCTGTGTAACGGTGCAGTGAGCCTGACTCCTCCAGCCAGCAGGGAGCCCTGTAGCCGCAGCAGCAGTGGGGGCCAGGCGAACGCCAGCATGTCCACCTCCTCCTCCTCTTCTTCCTCCTCCTCCTCCTCAGAGGAGGCCTGCCAAGGGGATACCCCCCGCGGGGGAGGAACCATCAGAGTCTACCTCCCCAACAAACAGCGGACAGTGGTACGATCTGGATTGTGCCAGGGCTTTTATTAGAGGCTTGCCCCATCAGTGTCGATTAATAAGGGGGCTTCATTGATATTAGAGAATGGTAAAACAGTGACTTTATTGTTAAGCATTTTCAGGGATGGAAATTAGACTCCCATTGCACAGCGGGTGCATGCATTACTATCAGTTTGATAAGACACTTCTGAGCTTGTTCCCTATACGCTGTAGCTAATCAAGCTTGTATTAAAACCTAGAATGGGTGAAACTGCTGTGCAGTGCAGTGGTTAAAGGGTTTTGATACCAGGAGGTTCAAATCCCAGCTCCGCCACAGACACTGTGTGTGCATGACCCTGAGCAAGTCACTGAACCTCCTTGTTCTCCATCCTTTGGATGAGACGTAAAACAAACGAGCTCCTATTGGAAGTGACTCTGCAGCAGCAGCAGCAGTTGTTGATGATGCAGAGTTCACCCCCCCTAGTCTCTGTAAGTGGTTTTGGGTAAAAGCATCTGCTAAATGACTAATTATTTAATAATAATAATAATAATAATAATAATAATTAATGCAACAGGAGTCTTATTTCCATCCCTGATTCTAAATGTTTATTTCTCTTTTTTTTTTTTTTTTTAAATTTTTTTTTATATATAAACAGGCCAGGATTTTTTTTTTTTTTTTTTTTAAAACGTTTTGCTGACAAGTTTCCTTAGCCTAGCTTAGCACCGGAGATCACGATTTAAAATGAAAAGGGTATTTGCTATAACAAGACTGCGCCTTTTTTTTTAGAAATGCAAAAAAAGGTACGATTTATTGAATCACCCTGTCAGCTACAATCAATTTAAAGTAAAGGGGAGCCCTCATTCTGCTGGTATTGATGGTAGCTCTCTGTGTGGATGGACAGGTGACTGTGCGTCCTGGACAGACGGTTTATGACAGCCTGGACAAGGCCCTGAAAGTGAGAGGACTGAACCAGGACTGCTGTGCTGTCTACAGACTGCTTAAAGGGTAAGCCGTGGGACACGGGTTCACAAAGGGATCATTCAGAGGGTGGAAGGAAATTAATCTCTTTGACCGAGAACATATTGAATTGCACACACCGCTTTGTAGTTTTCCAGCGAAAAAAAATAGAAAATGTGACATTTCGAAATCTACCACGAAATACAGTCATCTGTCGCATATTATTATTATTATTATTATTATTTGTTTATTTAGCAGACGCCTTTATCCAAGGTGACTTACAGAGACTAGGGTGTGTGAACTATGCATCAGCTGCAGAGTCACTTACAATTACGTCTCATCTGAAAGACGGAGCACAAGGAGGTTAAGTGACTTGCTCAGGGTCACACAGTGAGAGTGGCTGAGGTGGGATTTGAACCGGGGACCTCCTGGTTACAAGCCCTTTTCTTTAACCACTGGACCACACAGCCTCCTATACGACTGCAGTGGGACCAGAGTCCGGGCGGATATGTAAAAAGTCGGATGAATGAATCCTTTTTTAAATGCCATTACACACAGCTGTAACAATGACTATATTCACACAATGATTTACTTGGGGGGGGTTAAAATGCAAGATTAATATTTCGTCTCTGTGGTTTTACATGGACCGTGAACGCCTGTCATTGCTTTCTCAGTCGAAAGCAGCTGACGGACTGGAACACTGACGTCACCCCACTGCAGGGGGAGGAGCTTCTGGTGGAGGTGCTGGACCATGTGCCACTCACCATGCACAACTTTGTAAGTGCCACAGCGCCCCCCACTGTATGGAGGAATGCATTAGATATTTAAAAAAAAAAAAAAAAAAAGTTTTTACTGTAAAATGGGAAGGTAAGAAGACACTGTCACAATACCAGCTGTTTGGGGGGAGGAGGGAGGGGGGTGGGTTATTGGGATTCTAGTGCATAAGTTCTGTCTTTTTCAAAACAGGTAACATTCATGAAATAGTTTTTATTACAATTATTATAAGTGAACCCGCCATGTGTCTGTTGCCTTATTTCTGCAGTGTATTGTATCTGAACAAAACCTTTTCTCTGTTTAAAAAAAATAAAATAAAATAAAAATCAGTCTATAAACCATTATTAACAGAACTGTTGAGGTGTTTGGATTTGGGATAGGTAAAGCAGTTTGCGTTTTGTTAAGCGTGTGTGAAGTTTGATAGGAGGATCCAGTTATGTTTTTGTTTCAACACTGGAATCCGGCGTGGTGTTTTCAGCACGGGCGATGACATCTGTACGCAGGATGAGATGTGCTGGCGCATCCCTCGCTGCGATTGATCGATTTCTGACACTGTGGTTTTCGAATGTGTTAAACGGGAGATCGCTGAGGGTAGCTGTGCCTCTTTTTTTTCGTGGCTCAGGTGCGGAAGACCTTCTTCAAGCTGGCCTACTGTGATTTCTGCCACAAGTTCCTGTTCCACGGGTTCCGCTGCCAGACGTGTGGCTACAAGTTCCACCAGCACTGCAGCAGCAAGGTGCCCACGGTGTGCGTGGACATGGACACCATGTCCAAACTGTGAGTGGACAGCACAGCTCCCGTTCTACACTTACACCGGTGCTAACCAACGTTTCAGTTGTCTCGCTTGTATTCACAACCGATGCGATTCACCAGTCCTGTGTGTCTTCTTTATCTAGTTTGGGACAGGAATTGTGTTGGGAGGTTTTAATGGGGTTCAGGTGCATAAGTTTAGTCTTGCATACAGTTACAGTAATCTCACAGTTGTTTTTTTTTTTTAATTTTTGCGGTATTACTAGATTTGTTCTCTGCTAGCTTTTCACATTTAGACCCCCCCCCCAGTTTTCATTGTGCTGTTTCTTTCTCTTGCAGGTGTTTACCAAATCCTGATTCCTCGCACGTGCCCATCCTCATAATTCAAGAACATCAGTCCGAAACCCCTGACACCCCCGAGCCTCCCGGGTGAGTTTCACACACGCAGACACGCACACAGAGGCGCACAGACACACGCACAGAGACACACACACACACAGACAGACGCACACAGACACACACACACACAGACGCACACAGGCACACAGACACACGCACAGAGACACGCGCACAGATGCACACAGACACACGCACACAGAGACACACACAAACAGACGCACACAGACACACACACACAGAGACACCCACACACAGACACAGAGACACACGCACAGACAGACGCACAGAGACATGCTCACAGACACACACAGAGACACGTACACACACAGACACACGAACACCGAGACACAGACACAAACACACACACACACACAGAGATGCACATGCATGCACACACACTCATGCACAGAGAGACACACAGACACGTGCACAGAGAGACACACAGACACACGCACACAGAGACACATACAGACACAGAGAGAGAGAGACACACACTCGCGCACACACGCACGCAGACTCACTTGCTCTGAAAAAAACAGAGTTCCAGGGCCACAAAAAAGTTGGTGCAGTTTAGAGCTGCACAAATCAATTATTCGGGTTGCGGTCTGCACAGAAATCAGGTGCTGGCAATCAAGCGTTGGTGTTTGGTGTTGATCGGGCTAATTTTACCATTCCAAGTGAAGAAACAGCTGCTTGGATTTGAGTGGGTTGCTGTTCTCCGCAGTGTCTAAGAAAATACAGCAGTCATCACAAACTGATTGGTGATCAGTGTGACTTACTCAAACATCATTGTAATGAATTTATCTCGGCTTCCTTTTGACTGTAAGAAGAAAGTTGGTTGTTTCTTGTATAGGAACGTGTAAATGGTCCACACTGTCTTTCCTGTTTTATGACTGTAAGGTACACAGCATGTTCCCGAAGATCGGAAGATGCTGTCTTTGTCTCCAGGCTGCTGTCTCCAGCCTCGATGAATCTAACACTGCTGTCTTTGTCTCCAGGCAGGTGTCTCCAGTCTCTGCCTTCCAGTTCCCCCTGACCGGAGGAGAGGGTCAGTCCTTGCAGAGATACCGCTCCACATCCACTCCCAACGTGCACATGGTCAGCACTGTGGGGCCAGCAGGAGTGGGGATCATAGAGGTGAGGGGTGGAAGGGGGGACGGACAGCAATTTCCCTTTAACAGATTTAACAAGCAGACAGTTTCTAGTGTCGTTTTCACGGGCGTTGTCTTTTTTTGACTTCTTGAAACACAGTACGGGATGCTGCACTGATTACAATAGCGTTCGGTTTCTTTTCAATATCTGTTCTTCTGCACTGCACATGAACAGCACATCTGATGAACCAAGTGGTGTGTAGGGAGAGTCAGTCCTGCAGTGCGGGTTTGAGTCCTGGCTGTGCGAAGTCGCCGGTCTTTGCTAGGGTTTGGCTGCCGCATGGGCTCTGGCGCTCCCGCGTGTTAGGGAATCAAAACCGGCAGGGACTGTTCCTCCTCGGAGCGGACGCCTGCAGGGCTTGACCTCCAGAGGGCGCTAGCTCGGTGATATCCGCGCGCTCTCCTGGGTGTGGAAGAGGAAGCTGGATCGGTCGTTGGATCAGAGGACGCCCGCTGAACCTTCAGTTCTCCTGAGCAGCTGTGTGGGGGGTGGGGGGTATTGGACACTCTAAATTGGGGAAAAAATCAGGGGTAAAATAATTGGGCACAGTAAAAAAGAAAATAATATTTATAAATCTGTTAACCTTGCAGTGTTCTGTGTGCTGTATTGTTATTTCAAATATTGCAATGCAAGCCAATCAGATCTTGGATCATTACACAATCTTTTATGTTCTTAATTTTCAGGAGGCATTAAAAATGGACTACATAACTGGTGAGTATTTAAACGTATTTATGTTGCAGAGAACCAAACACACATACAGACCATTTCAAAGTTATGCTAGATTGTTCTGACTAAACTGAGCAGCACACTCACACAGGAACGCTACAGCTGTGGCCAAAAGTTTTGCAGCACCCTATAGAATGAACTAACTTCATAAAGTGGAATGAAACCTGCTGAGTAATGTTACATTAACATATCGAATTACACACCAGCGCTTTGTAGTTTTTCCACACACTTAATGAAAAATTGAAAAATGAAATACTGCACTAAGACTTTTGGCGATATCATTTTGTAGTTTCTTTGATTACATGATGTTAAATAATAGATCAAAATTATAGTTTTTTTAATTATGTCTCAATCCTAAAATTCTATGGTGATGCAAAACTTTTGGCCAGAGCTTTACTCTTCACAGGGTTTGAATTTCATTTGTCTTTTATTAATACTACAGATTTAACACAAACTTCCACTGATAGTCTTTCTTTGGAATTCAGAAATTCTGTTCGGGTGCCTCCAATGAAAATCAGAGATGGAACTAACTCCAATTGCATAGCAGTTTGATCCACAATAAAACATAATAGGGACGATTTTAGTGCCGTGATTAAAACCTTTTAAATATCTACTAACAGCCAATTCCACCCCCCCCCCACCCCCCGTTTCCTATCACAGTTGTAGATCCCACCCCCAAACCCTCGACCAGCCCCCCCCCTATGGGCTCCCCGGGGAGAAGACCCCTCCCCCCGAAATCCCCCTCGGAACACCCCAAAGAACGCAAGCAGTCTTCCTCCGACGACAAGAAGAAAGTGGTGAGTCTGATTCATGGTTTTATCTAGCCTTTACAAGCAATACAAGTGCAAATAATTTGCATTGAAAAGCATTATATATTAAAAAAAAAAAAAAAATACCAACCAGTTTTTTCTGATTTGTTTTCATTCAGTGTATTCACTGGCGCCATCAGTTTGATTTACATCTCCTAACGCGCAAATACGTCTTCATACATCACTGGTTTAAGATCCTTGATTTTTAATAGCTACAAACTCAACGTTAGTAACTACATTTTTTTGACGCCCTATTCGGGTGAAATCAAGTCCCCGATCCCTTTAGGTCATAGTATTATTAAATAACGTTGTGTAGCCCTTCTGTTTTTGACATGTTTAAACTTTAGACTTGTTTAAACGTAAACGTTAATGCAGAATTATTATCTGAAATCACAATTAAAACTCGTTCAGTTTACAATTCCGTTTACAATCAGGCTGCGGTAATTATACTTAAAATTCTACTAAACAGTTTATTTAGCAGATGCCTTTATCCAAGGCGACTTACAGAGACTAGGGTGTGTGAACTATGCATCAGCTGCAGAGTCACTTACAACTACATCTCACCAGAAAGACGGAGCACAAGGAGGTGAAGTGACTTGCTCAGGGTCACACAATGAGTCAGTGGCTGAGTGGGATTTGAACCGGGGACCTCCTGGTTACAAGCCCTTTTCTGTAACCACTGGACCACAAAGTATATATAAACAACTACACACCCTCCCCACGTTGACATGTTTACTGTGTCGTAAATGACCCTGTGTGTGTGTGTGTTTCAGCACCGGGGCGGGTACAGGGACTCCAGCTATTACTGGGAGGTGCACGAGCGAGAGGTGACCATGCTGAAGAGAATCGGGGCTGGTTCATTCGGGACGGTCTACAAGGGCAAGTGGCACGGAGACGTGGCTGTCAAGATCCTCAAAGTGACAGACCCGACCCCAGAGCAGCTGCTCGCTTTCAAGAACGAGATGCAGGTGCTCAGGTGAGCTCAAAGCCAGGTTCAAATAAGAACATAAGAAAAGAGAACGAGGAGAACAGGCCGTTTCCCAGTGTTTTAGATCCCTACCGCTTCGCCTGGTCAGCCGTTCCATGCGTTTAGAACTCTCTGTGGAATAAAGGGCTTCCCGCCTTCTGTTCTAAACTCGACTCGGGTTCCATTTCTGCCCTCTTGTTCTCAATTTTATAACAGTACCCTTGACCTGTGGTCTAATGATAGAGGCCGCTGTCTCGTGGCTATTTGGTTTCAGGATGATAAAGGCATTTTGTTCCATTAACTTTGTTACGCCTCACTGGGATGCTGGGAGAGGAGAAAGTGCCTACAGTAAATTGTTATTATTTATTTCTTAGCAGACGCCCTTATCCAGGACGACTTACAATTTTTACAAGATATCACATTATTTTTACATACAATTCCCCATTTATACAGTTGGGTTTTTACTGGAGCAATCTAGGTAAAGTACCTTGCTCAAGGGTACAGCAGCCGTGTCCCCCACCTGGGACTGAACCCACGACCCTCTGTTCAAGAGTCCAGAGCCTTAACCACTACTCCACACTGCTGCATATGTAACTGAGATGGATTTGAGCAGGAGGATGATGGGAAATGTAGTTTTGAGAGGTCCATGTGAAGACATCTTGGAGGCAGTGGAATGCAATTTAAAAGTTTTTAAAAAAGTGTTGTAAAAAAAAAATTAAAATACACACACCTCACTTAAACAGTTGCAGCAACACATGGGAACATGTAACACAATAAAACAAAAAGATCATACCCTTTAACCAAATGAGTGAACGGGGATCAAGGGTGCATTGTGTACAGATATGTGGATATTTATTTAAACCCCTCCCCCCCCACAGGAAGACGCGTCACGTGAACATCCTGCTGTTCATGGGCTTCATGACGAAGCCAAACTTTGCCATCATCACGCAGTGGTGTGAGGGCAGCAGTCTGTACCACCACCTGCACGTCATAGAGACCAAGTTCGAGACGATGAGGAGGATCGATGTGGCTCGGCAGACTGCGCAGGGCATCGAGTGAGACTGGCAGCCTCTTCTCATAACTCCAGAAATCCAAAATCTCTGCAAACTACAGCTGCGGCCAAGCGTTTTGCATCACCTAGAACTTTAGGATTGAGACATTATTTAAATATATAGGGTGTTGCATAACTTTTGGCAGTAGCTGTGCACAGGACCAGGGTTGAGTTGAACTGCTTTGAAATGCAAATACCTGTAAATCTTACAAATGCAGGCACCTCAGTTGCATTTATATACAAATGCGACAGACTTCTGAAATGCAAATGCATTTGTCAAAATATATCTACTGAAACTCCTCACCAATAACTGCAAAAGGAATGCTTTATCAAAACATGGAAGCTTTTCTCTATCAATTCAAACTACTCCCTGTTCTAGCAAACTGCTTTAATCATTATTATTATTATTATTATTATTTATTTCTTAGCAGACGCCCTTATCCAGTGCGACTTACAGTCGTAAACAAAAATACATTTCAGGAATCACAGTACAAGTATTAATACAATTAAGAGCAAGATAAAATACAATGACTTCAGTTCTAGTAATATGACAAAATCCGATTCAGTCATGCTCCTTGTGTAATCAGTTGTGTGTTCTGAAATGAATTCAAACATTTGTGAGTTCTTAATTAACCCTGCGATTACTTTAACTTGTAGTTGGTTAAATAGAAACACTTGCTAAATGCATTTCGTAGGTTATTCAAATCTGTTTTCAACCTTTCACTCTACAGACACGGTCTAAAGGTATTGTGGGTTTATTAATTTTTTTTGTCTTTTGATTTTTTTTTTTTCAGTTACCTCCATGCCAAGAATATCATTCACAGGGACCTGAAATCAAACAGTATCCTTTTCTCTGCTACTGATTTTTAGCAGTAAGACATCTGAACATGTTTGCTTTTGTTTGGAAGTAATTGTAGCTAATAAAAATATAAATGCCGTTGTCTGGTATGTTCATTCTGAGTGGCTGTGGGTTCTGTTGCTCCAGTATTAAGTTTGGATCATTTTTCTCTGACTTTTTTTTTACGGCATGGCTTTTTATTTTTATCTGACCGTTTTATTTGCAAGCCTGTGTATGTTGGTGTGCGTTTGTGCCACTGTGTTTCCATATGAACTTTAAAATGTGTGATTGACCACTCTTTATATGGTAACACATCCAGAAATGCAAAATAACGTTACATGTGTAATTCTTTTTGCTAGTTAACGTTTGTTACACAAACAGAAATACACGTTAATATTACAGGCTATTTACAATTTTTAAATAATGTATTTGTTGCTAATATATATTACAGCGATATTCACATTCCCTTATCTAGCGTCATACTGTCTCAGACATCAGATCTACTCATTTATATTAATTTTATACTTACAAAATTCATTTAAAATTATTTTTTGTTAATATATCCGATCAACTTATTTCCTGAATTATTATTATGAATTAATCATTTAGCAGACGCTTTTATCCAAAGCGACTTACAGAGACTAGGGGGTGAACTCTGCATCATCAACAACTGCTGCTGCTGCTGCAGAGTCACTTCCAATAGGAGCTCGTCGTAATAGCAGTTTAGTATTTCATGTTAGATTTTTGAAATGTCACGTTTTTCAATTTGTCCATTTTTCATAACTACAAAGCGGTGTGTAATTCAATATGTTAACGTAACATTATTCAGCAGGTTTCATTCCACTTTATGAAGTTAGTTCATTCTATAGGGTGCTGCAAAACTTTTGGCCACAGCTGTAGCGTGCCTGTGTGAGTGTGCTGCTCAGTTTAGTCAGAACAATCTAGCAGAACTGTGTGTGTGTGTGTGTGGTTCTCTGCTGCATAAATGCGTTTTATATATACTCACCAGTTATGTGGTGCATTTTTAATGCCTCCTTAAAATTAGTTAATTCTATAGGGTGATGCAAAACTTATGGCCACCGCTGTAGTATGTATGATGTTGTTCGGGTGTTAGTTTGGTGTCTGTGTTCCTCGACTCCCTCTTCAGATATCTTTTTGCATGAGGGCTGGACGGTGAAGATCGGTGATTTCGGATTGGCCACTGTCAAATCCCGGTGGACTGGATCACATCAGGTGGAACAGCCCAGTGGATCTATCCTATGGATGGTAAGACAAGACTAGACTACCTTAAACTTGCAGAGTTTTCACACATTATTATTATTATTATTATTATTATTATTATTATTATTATTTATTTGGCAGATGCTTTTATCCAAGGTGACTTACAGCTGTTACAGAGCAATACAAGATTACACTGCAAAAACAATATTTAAACACAGTGTAGTTTATAGTAAGTGGGCAGCTGTGTGGAGTAGTGGTTAGGACTCTGGACTCTTGACCGGAGGGTCGTGGGTTCAATCCCAGGTGGGGGACACTGCTGCTGTACCCTTGAGCAAGGTACTTTACCTAGATTGCTCCAGTAAAAACCCAACTGTATAAATGGGTAATTGTATGTAAAAAATAATGTGATATCTTGTAACAATTGTAAGTCTCCCTGGGTAAGGGCGTCTGCTAAGAAATTAATAATAATAATAATAATAAGTGCAGATACTACTAGAATACAATATGAGATAAGAAGGAACAATGTAAGATTAAAACAATTTGTACAGTGACATAACAGTAGTGCAAGGATAGCGCATCAGCTGAGGTCAGGCGAGTCCAGCGCAGAGCAGGAGGGGGTGGATCAAGAGAAAAATTAACAACACATTGGTAGCAACACCTTGCACAACCTCAAGCTTCTCACGCATATCTTATCAGCTCATCAACCAACTTACTGTTTAATCGTCCTGTCTGCTATTTTGAGAAATTAACAGGTTATATAGCAGCCCGCTTAACTCTTGCTTGGTCAAATTAAAGGGGCAGTTGCCCCCACTTCTTTCTATGGCTTTTCCCCCCCCCCCCCCCCCCTGTCTTTAACCAGCCAGCTGCTTCCCCTGTTGACTGAGGTGCTTTCTTAAGAACACAAGAAAAGTTTTCTGCTCTCTGTGCTAAACTTGAAGTCGTGTCTTGGGTTAACTATCTAGACCAGTTCTCTCTTCTGTCTCTCCCTTCTTTTTTTTTTTTTTTTTCGTAGCTCATGTTAAGTCCTGGGATCAGCCTAGTTACTCTTCCCTATACCTTCTCGAGTGCAGTGATGTCTTTTTTTGTAGTGATGTGTCCTAAACCAGTGACATGCTTTGACCAAGTACATACTGCTGAGGTGACCTGACCAAAGAGGTTTAAATGAAAATAAGGCATAGAAACTTAACTTCCTTCAACCTGAGGTAGTGCAAGATTTCTGACAATATCACATTATTTTTTACATACAATTACCCATTTATACAGTTGGGTTTTTCACTGGAGCAATCTAGGTAAAGTACCTTGCTCAAGGGTACAGCAGCAGTGTCCCCCACCTGGGATTGAACCCACGATCCTCCGGTCCAGAGCCCTGACCACTACTCCACACTGCTGCCCATCATCACCTCTCTCTCCCTCCCTCTCTCCCTCTCTCTTTGTCTCTGTCTTCCCAGGCTCCAGAGGTTATCCGGATGCAGGACAGCAATCCTTACAGCTTCCAGTCTGACGTGTACGGATATGGAGTGGTCCTGTTTGAGATCATGTCTGGAACTCTGCCCTATTCCAACATAAACAACAGAGACCAGGTGAGCTCTGTCGCTTTGTACTCCACACTGGGGTTTCAGCAGCAGCGATACTCTCCTCTGCTCGGTTACGTTGATGATGCTGAATCACTGGGATCGTTCCAAAGCCGACTTGACAAAGTTTTCAGATCAGTCGGTTAGTAAGCAGCAGACGAGCACGGATGGGCGATGAATAGGGATACTTTCTTTACACGATGCATCGTTTTATGTCATGATTCAAGACCAAAAGCAGAACAGCACAGCTCGCTGTAGTTCACCAAGCAGTTATTATTATTATTATTATTTATTATTATTATTATTATTATTATTATTATTATTATTATTATTATTATTATATATATATTTTTTTTTTTATTATTATTTTATAGTTGGTATGAATACATACTCTCATTGACTTGTCTAATTTTTGTATTTTAAACAACATAGCCATTAAATGATTGTTTGATCATGCAAGTAAGTGCAGCAGTGTGGAGTAGTGGTCAGGGCTCTGGACTCTTGACCGGAGGGTCGTGGGTTCAATCCCAGGTGGGGGGGACACTGCTGTTGTACCCTTGAGCAAGGTACTTTACCTAGAGTGCTCCAGTAAAAACCCAACTGTATAAATATATAATAATGTGATATCTGTATAATGTGAAATAATGTATAATGTGATAACTTGTAACAATTGTAAGTCGCCCTGGATAAGGGCGTCTGCTAAGAAATAAATAATAATAAAAGTAAGCCGGTCAGAACCATCACAGGTATCGCGATGCATATCGAATCGTGACCTGCATGTGGCGATGTGGATCGCGTCGTGACGTTAGGGCATCGTTACACATTTATGCTAAATTGGCACCATCATGTTCTTGTGCTAAAATCGCACCACTCTGTGTTTCAGATAATCTTCATGGTGGGTCGGGGGTACCTGTCTCCTGATCTCACGAAGGTCTACAGTAACTGTCCCAAAGCCATGAAGAGACTCATCATAGACTGTCTGAAATTCAAGAAAGACGAGAGGCCGCTATTTCCACAGGTAACCTGGTGGTGGACAGTTTGAGTTCACGTGGCTTTAGGCCATACCAACGACAACGGATCTTTTTTTTTTCACATATTCATCTTACTTCACGTTTGCAAACAATACCGTCATGGACATTTTGAAAATAACCTCCATTTGAAATGTCTGTCATTTTGAATTAGTATTTATTTTTTAGTATTTCTAATATCTATGTCATTGTGTTCTTCTTCTTCTTCTTCTTCCTCTTCCTCTTCTTCCTCCTCTTCCTTCTCTTTTTCCTCCTCCTTCTTCCTCTTCTTCCTCTTCCTCTTCCTCTCCTTCCTCTTCCTCCTCCTCTTCCTCTTCTTCCTCCTCTTCTTCCTCCTCCTTCTTCCTCTTCTTCTTCTTCTTCCTCGTCGTCTTGTAATTTTGTTTCGTTTTTTGTGTCAGATCCTGGTTGCGATGGAGCAAGTTCAAGAGTCACTGCCCAAGATCGAGCGGAGTGCGTCGGAGCCGTCTCTCCACCGCGCGGTACACTCCGAGGATCTCAACTCCCTGCTGCTGAACACCACACGCCTGCTGCCACTATGAGACCATCTCCCTGCAACACAGCACAACCAGAGAGCTGCCACTGTGAGAGACTATCTCCCCGCAACACAGCACAACCACAGAGCTGCCACTGTGAGAGACCATCTCCCTGCAACACAGCACAACCAGAGCAACCCCCAACTCAACACACCACAACCAGACCAGAGCAAACCCCAACTCAACACAGCACAACCAGACCAGAGCAAACCCAACTCAACACAGCACAACCACAGCCAGGAGCAAACCCCAACTCAACACAGCACAACCAGAGAGCTGCCACTGTGAGAGACCATCACCCTGCAACACAGCACAACCAGAGAGCTGCCACTGTGAGAGACCATCACCCTGCAACACAGCACAACCAGAGCAAACCCCAACTCAACACAGCACAACCAGACCAGAGCAAACCCAACTCAACACAGCACAACCAGACCAGAGCAAACCCAACTCAACACAGCACAACCACAGCCAGGAGCAAACCCCAACTCAACACAGCACAACCAGAGAGCTGCCACTGTGAGAGACCATCACCCTGCAACACAGCACAACCAGAGAGCTGCCACTGTGAGAGACCATCACCCTGCAACACAGCACAACCACAGAGCTGCCACTGTGAGAGACCATCACCCTGCAACACAGCACAACCAGAGCAAACCCCAACTCAACACACCACAACCAGACCAGAGCAAACCCCAACTCAACACAGCACAACCAGACCAGAGCAAACCCCAACTCAACACAGCACAACCAGACCAGAACAAACCCCAACTCAACACAGCACAACCAGACCAGAACAAACCCCAACTCAACACAGCACAACCAGACCAGAGCAAACCCCAACTCAACACAGCACAACCAGACCAGAGCAAACCCCAACTCAACACAGCACAACCAGACCAGAACAAACCCCAACTCAACACAGCACAACCAGAGAGCTGCCTCTGTGAGAGACCATCTCCCCGCAACACAGCACAACCACAGAGCTGCCACTGTGAGAGACCATCACCCTGCAACACAGCACAACCAGAGCAAACCCCAACTCAACTCAGCACAGCACAACCAGAGTAAACCCCAACTCAACACAGCACAACCAGACCAGAGCAAACCCAACTCAACACAGCACAACCAGACCAGAGCAAACCCAACTCAACACAGCACAACCAGACCAGAACAAACCCCAACTCAACACAGCACAACCAGACCAGAACAAACCCAACTCAACACAGCACAACCAGACCAGAGCAAACCCCAACTCAACACAGCACAACCAGACCAGAACAAACCCAACTCAACACAGCACAACCAGACCAGAACAAACCCAACTCAACACACCACAACCAGACCAGAGCAAACCCCAACTCAACACAGCACAACCAGACCAGAACAAACCCAACTCAACACAGCACAACCAGACCAGAACAAACCCCAACTCAACACAGCACAACCATACCAGAGCAAACCCAACTCAACACAGCACAACCAGACCAGAGCAAACCCAACTCAACACAGCACAACCAGACCAGAGCAAACCCCAACTCAACACACCACAACCAGACCAGAACAAACCCAACTCAACACAGCACAACCAGACCAGAACAAACCCCAACTCAACACAGCACAACCATACCAGAGCAAACCCAACTCAACACAGCACAACCAGACCAGAGCAAACCCAACTCAACACAGCACAACCAGAGCAAACCCCAACTCAACACAGCACAACCAGACCAGAGCAAACCCAACTCAACACAGCACAACCAGACCAGAACAAACCCAACTCAACACAGCACAACCAGACCAGAACAAACCCAACTCAACACAGCACAACCAGACCAGAACAAACCCAACTCAACACAGCACAACCAGACCAGAACAAACCCAACTCAACACACCACAACCAGACCAGAGCAAACCCCAACTCAACACAGCACAACCAGACCAGAGCAAACCCAACTCAACACAGCACAACCACAGCCAGGAGCAGTATAGCCCAACTCTGTCCTCTGAGATCCATTCCATGCCTTCCTTCCAATTAGTTCATTTAACCCTTAACAGCAAGAGAGAACTCCATACAACGCACTGCACTGACCTGCACCTCAGTTATTTTTTGCTAGTGTTATAATCTTGAGAACAAATGAATGCCTTTTGCTTTTGCACATAATACAATAGGACCCCGTATCTCCTCACCTTTGAAGGCTCAAGAACAGATCTTACCCTGAATAAACAATATCCATTTATTTGTATTATCACTGCTAATATATATATAATTAAGAAGGTTGACCTTTTTAAACCCACCATGAAAATACCAGCTAGGTGTTTCTGGGGTATTGGTATTATTTCCTACAAATCCACTTTAATCCTCTTGTGTAGAACATTTATAGGGACAATATCACCTGCTACCCTACCTGGGAACTGTCAGAAACTGCCGTCTGTCTGCTACGCTTGGGTCATTTGGCTTCAAGTCTTCCACGAACTCTACACAACGCCTCTTAACTTACAGACCAATAAGTTATTGTAGATTTTTTAAAAAGCATTCGGTTTCAGCGTAGCTGGATTGAAAACCAACAAACGTGCCTCTTGTCAGAGTTCGGATCAGTTGAAAGTCCCTACAAGTCTGTTTTTGCTAGCGGAATGGCAAAATATTTTTTCCAGATTGCCGCACAAGCAAATTGTGCTAGATTTCCTTTTACTGTTCTGGAAGTACCGTTTACTGTTCTGAACCTACAAAGTCCTTGGATTGTAATCCAGGCACAGATTTCGCTTTGCAGACCTAAAGAAGAAACATTCTTAAACCACCTGGTCTTGTGTGTGTGTTTCAAGGAGCTGCAACCTCAGAAACGATCTCCCCTACCCAAATAGAAATATCAGAAATGGACCTTCTAGCAAGAAGCTTCCAAATGATGTTATGCGACTTGTGCACGACCCGACTAAACAGAAGAACTCTATACTCGAAACAGGAGGAGGTTTTACGGGTTCGTGGTAGCTGGTTAATCTCAAGTCGGGTCTTCAAGGATCCCAGTGATTCAGCATCACCAGCATGGCTAGGTAGCCCATTTCGTGCCACCATGCAGGGACGTCAGTAAATAAATCTCTTTCAGAGGTTTTTTGGAGATTACAAAAGGGACCCTGTGTCATGGAGGACTGTTGTTCACCTGCTATTCCAGCCCAACTGAGCCATCGTCCCCGTCTTCTCCCATCAATTTCCTTGGGGGGGGTTATTGACCCAGCCCAGCCTTGCTTCTGAGATCCAACAGATACAACACCACGAGGAGAATGGAGGATCACTCACCACTGATTCTGTAAATACTGTGGAGGTGTTTCTTTTGTTCCAGCCCTGTTCTAAATAGTTTGATTGAACCAATTAAACCTCCATCCTTGAGCAGCCCGAGCTGATAACATTCAAATATCTTTCTCTGCCGCTGCGAAACCCTGGGAGGAAAAAAAAAAAAAAAAAAAAAACCTTTTTGGAAGAGAGAAGCAGTTAAGTAGGCATGCTGCAGTCCCAACTGGTTTGAACGTATTTCGCGATCTCCGAACCTGATCAACGCCTCGGACTAATGTATGTTTAATTTATTAAACGTTTAAACTTTTAAAAATAGATTGTTTAAAATGTTAAAATTAAATATATATATATATACATTTTAAGAAAGTTCTGTTACTTAATTGTAAACAAATAGCTTTTTATAAATTACCGCATATGTGTCTTATAAATGGGTCTTCTGATTTTCTGAGTTTGACCCCCTGCATTTCTACGCCTTTCAATATTTGATTGATCCCTGTTAAGACATTTGTGTATCTCAATCACAACTGAGAATCGCGTTAATAGTTTTTTTTCTGTGAAACAACTAAATGGGCTTTTAAATCGTAAGTCTTCCTTTTTTCATTTCAAAGCAGAAGCGACTTCATGAATACAGTCATGCTTCGTGTGCCCAGCAAAAAACATCTTTAGTTGATGATAGCTTTAATAAAGATTAGTAGCTGATTAACATGGAGCGATCTCATTTGTACGTTCTGCTTGTAAATGAAACATGAAGGCTTGGCCGAAGTTGTTTTACTGGGGGAAAAAAACAAACCAAAAAAAAACCAGGTAGTGTTTTAAATTCTTCAAGGAGAGTAGAAAAGTCTGAAACACTGAAAACCAGAAGCCCTAAATATAAAGAAATGTATAAAAACAGCGAGGCAATATGAAAAATGAACAGCGTCTGGTGTACGATGATGGTCTGTTCTGATTAGAGGGTGGGTATTAATTGCATTTATTACAGAAATGTTCAAACCGTGCTAGAATCCAAATCGCTAATCTATCCTACTTACTGGATAAAAGAGACATGTTCGCACCAGACTGAATTTATTCCAAGTACAGTACCGCGTTAATTCTCATGACAATATTTAGTTTAAAAAAAAAGAATTTTAGAAATAGAAATAGTTTGTACTTGTCTGACTAAATTATGTTCATTAGTTTTTACGTTTGTCATGCAGTGATTACTGTTTTGAACTATCGAGGATCCTTGGTGTCTCAAAATATAATCGTAATCCTCCCCAGGTGTGTTGAATTAATTCCTAATTAATGGCAGATCATGTATTTTACTCGGACTCGTTCTCGAGTGCCTTTTAGTTCACGAAGGTGTTCTGGTCCTGATTGATTTGAGGTATTATTAAGGGCAGCTGTGAAATCCCTGAATTAGTGGGCTTTTTTTTTCACCCTTTCTTGTTGTAGATTATTCACTGAAGTTACAAGACTTAATAGTATTATTGTGTGCGACGGCTGGTTAAAACTCAAACGCTTCGTTTAAAGCTGTGCTTTTGTTTAATCTCGTATAGATTGCAGTGATTCTGCACGGAGGTCTTGTCGCTCCAGTGTGTTCGGATTCCATCATGTTCTTCATGTAGTGGTCTTGACAAATTTGTGCCGGTAAAGAGCCTCTTGAGCCTTCAAATACTAAACTGAAAACACACACCTGCTAGATCATAGTGAAGCCCAGAGAGATATGGTAAAGTAACCGTGGAATAAAAAAAAAAAAAAACTGTGGTAAACTTTTAGAAGTGATAACCCCAGATTTTGATAAAATGAGGTTTGAATCTTAGATCTTAGATGGGTGGTCTTTGTTTTTTTTTTTTTGTCTGAGGCCAAAGGCTACTGTGTTAGGTGCTGAACAGATTGCTGTGACAGTATGAAAGAGAAGCTGGTTATTGATGATGATGATTAGAGACTGAGATGAGGGCGCATTACCGTGAGTCACCACACAGGGGGGTGTCACTGTTGGGTACAGCAAAGATCTATTTAAATGAGAGCAGGTGAAATACATTGTACATAGTATATTAAGTACAAAAACACAACCAGTGTGATTTATACATGTTTTTTTAAAACATGTATTCGATTCATTTCTGAAATTCTTTCAAGACTAAATTATACAGTTGGCCCTCAAGTCATGTAAAACCAGATTGTCCAGTTCACAGGGGGTCTGGACAAAATATTAGACAAGACTGCAGCAATAACAGGAAAAGCCAATAGGGTGCAGCCAGCCAGGCAGCGTTGATTTCAATCGCAAGGATAAACCGCTTTGAATTTCTTCAGGAAACGCCGCATTGGGAGATCAGCCACAAGTGTTTCAAACTTTGTATCCAGCCTTTGTATATATTATAGTCTGTATTGCCTCGGAGGAGGGGAGTGTTGTATTGGCCACTTTATTATGTCCTGTATCTAGTATTGGTTGGGGGCCCTCTTTGCCTGGATCGATTATGTTCATATAGTTATTATTTTTTAAATCCTAAAATTCCAGGTGATGCAGAACTTTTGGCCAGAGCTGTCGACTCCACAAAGTCCTGGGAGGTGTCTAGAGAAAGCCGTTAATGTTTCACAGAATTACAGGATCGTGACGACAGATGCGTTTAAGTTCATCCCAGACGTGCTCAGTTGAATTGTGACATCACCGTCAGGGTTCAGCGTTATTGGCTGGATCAGCAGTGATGTTTTGAACAATTTGGCCTTCCATAGTAATCTAGGGACCCAGGGTATACCAGGGGAACATGCCCCACACCATATTTGGGAACATGTGAGACAATAGATTTGAGTTGTATTGTGCTTTACAGGGTAGGATCCCTGGATATCGCATAGATCTTTTGTTTTTGAAGTCAACGTAATGTAACAAGAGTACTGTATTTGAATAGAAAGTGTTCTATTTCTTGTGATAGGTGCAATTAATCTGTTTTTATCGTTATTATCGGGCAAGTTTTGGGGGTCTTAAGATGTAAGCTAGAATAGCTGACATCCAATTGTGTACAGTTTTTTTTTTTTCAATGTTATACAAAAAACTTTGTAAGAATGATTTAAAATCAGAAATCTTTTTAGTATTTTTTTTTTTTTTTTCTTTTCTGTCTTGTAAAGTAATGGAGAATACCGGATTTTATTCTGAAATAAAAAATAAAATAAAACATTTAAAAAAAAAAAAAATTGGATTATTCATTGGAATTGTCTTGTGTGCTTTTTGTAACAGGAGCGGAAAACACAGTTTTACAATTCATTTTCTAGCCTCTGGCTTCATAAAAATATGATTTCAGGATATGCTCATTTTAACAGCACCGTTAGAAATATTATTATTATTATTATTATTATTATTATTATTATTATTATTATTATTATTATTATTTATTTCTTAGCAGACGCCCTTATCCAGGGCGACTTACAATCGTAAGCAAATACATTTCAAGTGTTACAATACAAGTAATACAATAAGAGCAAGAAATACAATAACTTTTGTTCAAGTGTGACAAACCACAATTCAATAATACAGCAGATAAGTGATAGTTACATCAGGATATGATTAAATAGTGATAGTTACATCAGGATGTGATTAAATACAAAGTACTACAGGTTAAACACTTGGCAGATTACAGTATTCTGAAGTACAGGATTAAATGCAGTAAAATAGGGGGCAGATAAGAGCAAAATAAAGCACATTTAAATGAAGGGTGATAGTGTCCCAGGATACAAACAGAGGAGTTCTACAGGTGCTCTTTGAAGAGGTGAGTCTTAAGGAGGCGCCAGAATGTGGTCAAATATCTACAAAATGCAAAAGTACCGAACAAAACTGGACAGTTCTAATACTGATGTTGCTAATACGAGTAAAGAAAATATATTAAAACATGAATTTAAACTATAATCTGTATAAAACTAAACAGAAATGATCTGGCGACGGAGGGGATGAGTGTGAAACTCCTGAGAGATTGCATCGTTGATTAAAGACGCAACACTAGTTTAAGATTAATAATAGACTTTATTGATATTTTTATATATATATATATATATTTTTTTTTTGGTGTTAATTTGATAGCACAATAATGTATTTCCCATATTTATTGTCACACCTACAATTACATCGAAGATATATGTTTGTACAGATATTTATTTCATAAACAACTTGGTCACGCCAACTCATGGCTACAATTTACAGCACAACGGGCATCAAACAGACAAACACAATAATCCAAATTATGGATCTCATATTGCACTACGTAGTTTTAACATTCAGTCCAACAAATACATAAATAAATTAAATTAAATTAATAAATAAATAAAATGTGAATAAAAAAATAAACGTGATCACTTTGGGTCGATCCGAACTATATTTTCAAGGTTATGTTAAATAAAGGCATTCAAAAAGTTTTAAAAAATAAAATAACATTTAAAAAGTAGCTTTTCAAGTTAATAACTTTGGTCAGATACCAAGCCACGACTAAGTGAATTGGCGCCCCCTAGTGGTTCTTCCCGGTCGCTACAGGGACTCACTGGCTCCCTCTTGTGGCCATTGTTTAGAATACAGCCTCAAACAACAACAGAAAAACACGATCAGATTAGTCGTAAAATCTGCATAATTTAAGATTCAGTATTGTATGCTGTGTAGTAGAACTAATAATAATAATAATGCAGATTATACAAGTGTCTCTAGGGTTTTTGGTAACAAGTATAAAATCGAACGAATAATTACAAAACAATATAAATAATATATAAAGAAATTACAAAAGTAAAAAAAAAGAAATTGAAATATTGCAAACCATTCACCCATTCAACACGCAAACACTGACACAGGCACATAAAACTGGAATTCACAAGTTCATCATATTTAGCACAAACTGTACAGTACTTCATTTTGATATTACAGTAAACAGCACAACTTCAACACGTTACTTTTTATCACAAGTTTTCACATCGGATGCACAGGAGAAGGGGGGGGGGGCGTGAGGGGGACTGTATTTACAACTGGGGTGGGGTGGGGTGGGGTGGGGTGGGGGGGCAGAATTCCTTCAACGCAGGAGCAGTGGACTTTTACACAGCCAGACATAGCGATGCAAAGAAAGGAGGGCTCCATTTAAAATACTATCAGTCATATGAAGTTTACAATTGATGAACGAGAGGAGGCAACAACAACATGACTAGGTAACCCATTCCATCCCCTCACCTCTCTCTGTGTGAAGAAGAGTCTCCTTCAACAACATGACTAGGTAACCCATTCCACAACCTCACCACTCTCTGTGTGAAGAAGAGTCTCCTTCAACAACATGACTAGGTAACCCATTCCATCCCCTCACCACTCTCTGTGTGAAGAGTCTCCTTCAACAACATGACTAGGTAACCCATTCCATCCCCTCACCGCTCTCTGTGTGAAGAAGAGTCTCCTTCAACAACATGACTAGGTAACCCATTCCATCCCCTCACCACTCTCTGTGTGAAGAAGAGTCTCCTTCAACAACATGACTAGGTAACCCATTCCATCCCCTCACCGCTCTCTGTGTGAAGAAGAGTCTCCTTCAACAACATGACTAGGTAACCCATTCCATCCCCTCACCGCTCTCTGTGTGAAGAAGAGTCTCCTTCAACAACATGACTAGGTGACCCATTCCATCCCCTCACCACTCTCTGTGTGAAGAAGAGTCTCCTTCAACAACATGACTAGGTAACCCATTCCACACTCTCACCACTCTCTGTGTGAAGAAGAGTCTCCTTCTCTCTGTCCTAAGTCTATCTCCACTTCATTTCCACACTGTGCGTCCTCTGGTCCTGGTTTCTGTGCTGTGCATTAAGCACTGGCTTGGGGTTTGTCAACGCCTTTTAAGATATTAAACAATTCAATCAATTCTCTAATTCTTCTTTTCTCCAGGCTTAATAGATTCACTTCTTTCAGCCTGTCTTTGTAGTCTGGTGACTCTTTGCTGGACTCTCTCCAGAACCACACTGTCTCTGTAGTGCTGAGGTGACCAGAACTGGACACAGTACTCCAGGTGCGGTCTCACCAGTACATTATACAGCCTCATCACAACCTCCTTAGATTTGTGCTCTACACTTTTGGCTATATACCTAAGCATTATCATTTTAATTGCTGGCTGCTAACAGCACAGAGTCTATTACATATAGTAGAATTGCATTTAGTAGAACTACAAGACATTAAAGTCAGCAGTGTCATAACTATTACCCTTTATAAGCCAGAATGAGCAAACAATTCCCCTCGCGGTTTACCGTTTCGTCTTTCTTTGCCCTACCAAAAAACTTTTTCAGTTTCTCGGTTCTTTAATAATATATACATGGAGCATCCAAAAATCTCACTGCAGTTGATTGGAATTCTAGGTGTCTGGGAAACATTATGAGGGAGGTGGCTGTACAGGGTAGGCACATTTCACAAAGGGGGAGAGGGGGGGGGGGGGGGGTGATCGTAAAATACTTGGCATAGATAACACCAAGTCCTAAAGTTGGTGGAGTCAGACAGTCCGAAAGCGGGGGTCAATTTCAGGGTTGCAAAACCATTTTAAATTTCCACCTCGAAAATGCATAGTACTGGACTGAGTGACTAACGGAGAATGGGGAGCCCGGTCTCTGTATGGCAAACGGTCTGTTTGAAGAGTTTCTACAGTTGGCATGCCTGAGACCGGACACACACACTCTTTAGCAGTGGAGCAGCTTTAGGACTTGGCTTAGAGAGAGAGAGAGAGAGAGAGAGAGAGAGAGAGAGAGAGAGAAGGAGGAGGAGGCAGCCACACTGTATAAATATCTACTGACAACAGCAATGTAGGTGTGAAATTTTACACTTCAGAATGTAACGACACACGCTGGGGGTTTATTGAGAAACGGCCAATGAAATACTGATTTAAGACTGAATTAAAAATTTCTTCTGGAGGTTACTGAGTAATCTGTATTGATTCTATAAACTCGTTTCTTAGTTTTAATTAGGAATCTGTAATTTATAAAGTAGCTAAGTTGGTTTTAAAAAAAAAATTGACTATAGCATTATATATATATAATTTGTCATATGGGGTGAATGGCATCAAACACCAGTTCAATGGGTGTATTTGCAGACTGCGTTCAGCTGAATTCACTTCTGCACAGCTATGGCCAAAAAGCACATTAAAAAAATGCTTTAAATTCACAAACGAGGAGCACGACAGCAAATGGCTCCGATCGGATTGGATTGGGGCAGGGGTTTCTGTAACACTTCAAGGATGTCAAAAATTGGAAACGAAACAGGAGAGAGAGAGAGTTATTTAATTCTGTACACCCTAACCCAGGGGTGTCAAACTCCAGCCCTCGTGGGCCGCGGGGGTCTTCTGGTTTCTATGCCAACTTAAGCTCTCCATTTACTTCGTTGGTCTCTTTATGTGTTCAGTTGGACAGATGTCGTTTTTTTCAAAGTATGTTACTGTTGATAATTTAAAAAAAAGAACACACACACACTGCATTCAAGGCCTGGAGAGAAGCGTTGCATTGGGGGACCAATTCATCATAAATAATTCGACCAATTAAGTAATTGAGTGCTCGAGGGGGTTGGAATGAAAGCTAGGAGACAGTAGTTTGACACCCCAGCCCTAACCTGCTCGTAAACTGTCTTCTCGGTGAGGAGTGAGGAGCTGTCTGGTTCTGTACACGCTTTGGGAGGGGGAGGGGGGGTTAGTTTGTGTTTTTGGGGGTCACTCTGTTGAGAAGAGGCTGACGAAGGACTTGCGCAGGTTTCGGATGGTCTCTCAGTCGGAGGGGGGGTCACTCAGTTGAGAAGAGGCTCACGAAGGACTTGCGCAGGTTTCGGATGGTCTCTGCTTTCTCCTCGTCCTGGCTAAGGATTGAACGGGGACCCACCGAAGGTTCTGGAATGTTGAAGGCATTGGTAAGAGACTGCGATTTGCTAGAAAAAAGAGGGAAGAGCAGTAACAGGAGAAAAATAAACTATTAAAGTCATGCACACTCCCTGGGGAGGGAAAGTGAAAAAGAGGATCCACTTACCTGTCGAAAAAAAAAAAAAACAAAGAAAGAAAATGAAATTCAACATGCCAGGTTATGGTAATTGTTGCTAAAGGAAAGAATAATTCTTACTTTCATTAAAGGGTACATAAGGACCTTTTTATTTGATTGTGTTACATGTTCCCGTGTGTTGCTACAACTGTTTACGTAAGGTGTGTGTGGTTTTAATTTATTTATTTTTTTTACATTTTGACCACTTTTTCTTTCGAACTTTTTACATTCCACTGCCTCAAGATGGCTTCCCACGTACCCGCATGGACCTCTCGGAACTACATTTCCCATCATCCTCCTGCTCACATACTTAACTGAGGTGGCTTTACCAGTGAGCGGGGGGATGATGGGAAATGTAGTTCTGAGAGGTACATGTGAAGCCATCTGGAGGCAGGGAATGCAATTTAAAAAGTCTTAAAAAAAGCGGTCAAAATGAAAAAAAAATTAAAATTAAAAGTCCAGAGCCCTAACCACTACTCCACACTGCTGCCCTATTTCTAAAGTCTATTGATTGTTTAATCAATGCCTTTTTTCCCCCACTGTCTACAATTTACTGAGAAAAACTAGCAGACTTTCCCTCGATTCCGTTGCAAAATTCAAACCCTTACTTGAGCTGGGGCTGCTGTTGCTGGGAGGGCATTCCCATGCTCTGATCCTGGCTGGGTTTCAGGGGAGGCTGAGGCTTCTGCTGCACGGGCGGGCGCCCCCCCCCCTGCGGGCCCCCCTGCGCGGAGGGCCTGGGCTGCTGGGTGGTGGGGGGCAGGGGCCTGCCTTGTGGAGCAGGGCCCTGGGAGGCAGGTCGTTGCTGCTGGGAAGGGGGCTGTGGTCCTCCTTGGCCAGGCAACCTCTGCTGCGGAGGCCTCTGGTGTTGGGAGCCTGTCGGTTTCGGCATGGGACCGGGTCTTTGCTGTGGCTGCGGCTGCTGCTGCTGCTGCGGTTGTCTCTGCATCTGAGGGGAGCCGCTGAGACTGCGCTGGGGGGAGCTCTGAGCTGACGGGGGTCTCTGTTGAGGCTGCTGGGCCCCGGGCCCTGGCTGTCGCTGCTGGGTTGCTGTCGGGTGCCCCCCTGCTGGCCCCCCAGGGCTGGGCTGCCTCTGTTGCTGGGGTGGGAGCTGAGATGGAGGGTGCTGGGAGCTGGGACTGGGGGCTCGGTGTTGCTGTTGGGAGGGGGGCTGGTTCAAAGCTGCTGGGCTCTGACCCTGGATCGGTTGACCTTGAGGGGGGGGTCTTTGTTGGGAGGGGGGGCCCTGGCGGACTCCCTGAGGGCCAGAGGGAGGCTGTTGGGGGCCACCTATGGAAAAGATAAGTTTTTCTCTTATAAAACTAAAAGCACAGCAAAGTGTAATAAAGCATAGGGAAGCATTGTAAAGCACAGAGAGGTCTGGTAAAGCATAGGGAAGCATTGTAAAGCACAGAGAGGTCTGGTAAAGCATAGGGATGCATTGTAAAGCACAGAGAGGTCTGGTAAAGCATAGGGAAGCATTGTAAAGCAAAGAGAGGTCTGGTAAAGCATAGGCAAGCATTGTAAAACACAGAGAGGTCTGGTAAAGCATAGGGGAGCATTGTAAAGCACAGAGAGGTCTGGTAAAGCATAGGGAAGCATTGTAAAGCACAGAGAGGTCTGGTAAAGCATAGGGAAGCATTGTAAAGCAAAGAGAGGTCTGGTAAAGCATAGGCAAGCATTGTAAAACACAGAGAGGTCTGGTAAAGCATAGGGGAGCATTGTAAAGCACAGAGAGGTCTGGTAAAGCATAGGGAAGCATTGTAAAGCACAGAGAGGTCTGGTAAAACATAGGGAAGCATTGTAAAGCACAGAGAGGTCTGGTAAAGCATAGAGAAGCATTGTAAAGCACAGAGAGGTCTGGTAAAGCATAGGGAAGCATTGTAAAGCACAGAGAGGTCTGGTAAAGCATATTAAAAAACAAACCAGGGTAAACTAACCCTTATAAAAGTTTCCCACAGTAGAAACCTTAGGCTTATACTGTATATGAAACCAAAACATGAACTTAGTTTCCCCAGAAAACACACTGTACCCAAGCGCGTGATATTATCGTGTGATTGTTTCTTTCCCCCACAGTACAGCTGTAGTGACTCACCTTGCGGAGGGGGGCGCTGTTGAGCTGGGGGTCCTTGCTGAGGCCCCGGGACTGGCCGAGTCTGTGCCTGAGAGGGCTGTGGGGAAACTACCTGCTGTCCTTGAGGTTGGGGCTGAAATGAAAAAAAGGTAGTAATGTCCTTGCCACAGCTAAAACAAATGAGATACGGATACCATGAAAAAGGTAGATCAACTGCATCCAGAGTAGATAAATCAGAACATATCTAGTGCTGGAAGTTACTTTTAAAAAAAGTAATCTATTACAGTTTAGTTTTCTTCGGCACGGTTTTACATTTTACAGAGATGATGTATTTCTGTTTTCAGTTTGGCCAGGCTGCGGTTCGAAAAATATTCTTTTACGACCCAGAAAACTGACCCACTGTCTGAATAATGAACCATCCCAGTTGTAAACTATTGAAAAACTCCCCAACGCTGCTTGTAACTGCAACCGATATATTTAAAAAAAATAATAATAACTTCCCCGACATTGAGAGAGTACTTCCTTTCGGGGTGCTGTGTCCAGGGGTTAGGGTTAGGGTTACCTCAAATCATTGGTAGGTTATCGTTCGAACCTCCAAGATGGGAAGGTGATCGTGATAAAATACTGTTACAAAAAAAAATGGATACATGGGGCTTTGAACTGAATCCCCAGGAGGTTTAAAATGAAGAAATGGGGGGCTCCCGAGTGGCGCATCCAGTAAAGGCGCTCCACGCGGAGTGCAGGGTGTGCCCTATAGCCTGGAGATCGCAGGTTCGAATCCTGGCTATGTCACAGCTGACCGTGACTGGGAGTTCCTAGGGGGCGGCGCACAATTGGCTGAGCGCTGCCCGGGTAGGGAGGGCTTAGGCTGGCAGGGGAATCCACGGCTCACCGCGCATCAGCGAGCCCTGTGGCCGATAGGACGCCTGTGGTTCTGCAGTGAACTAGTTTAGGGAAGAAATGGGTGGAATTATTAATAGCTTTTTTCATCAAGTACCCATCCCACTCTAGGTGAAGGTGTGTGCTGTCGTGGGGCTTCAGGGAGGGAGCGGGGTCAGTACCTGAGCTGGCTGGGCTGGAGTGAGTCTCACTGGGGAGGGGAGAGGAGTCTTGGACAGCATCTGGTTCATCTTGCTCAGCACCAGCTCTGTGATGAGGGTTCGATCCTCATCCTGGTGGTCTCCGATGAGAGGCATGGAGCAGCCGACCATCTAGAGCAGACAGGGCCAGAGACAGGGGTCACAACACACTCCGCCCAGGGTTGCGAAAGACTCACCAGTAATCCTTTAAGCTAAAAACTTACTAGGATTTGAACGTGATTTAATACAATGGAAAATGCCATTGATATCCATTTCTATAGTTCTGTCACGACCTCTCACCTCGATGATGTAATCTTTGCCATCCTTGCCATGGAGTGCCTCCACTGCACACATATCAAGGCCCCCAAAGACGTCTGCGCAGGCGTCTACCCACTGCCTGTATCTAATGAGGGGGACAGGCAGGTATTAGGACCCCACATCCTGGCACCCCCACACTGTGATTCACACTTTTTTTAAAAATATATATTTCTCAATAAAAAAGATAAATAAACTGAATGTTTATTATTACTTGTCAGACATGGCGACTTGCTCCAGCATTGCTGACCCTGTGTTGGTTTTCCAGTTGCCAGAAATTGAAGTTCTCCTGTCGAAAGAAAAAAAAAAAAAAAACCTAGGTGCGTTTTACATTTTCTCGTGGGTTGGCCTTCTGTGTTTGCCTTACAACACATAAGAAGAACGTAAGAAAGTTTCCAAACGAGAGGAGGCCCCATTCAGCCCATCTTGCTCGTTTGGTTGTTAGTAGCTTATTGATCCCAGAATCTCATCAAGCAGCTTCTTGAAGGATTCCAGGGTGTTTCATTTAAAGAAAGTGAGTCAGAAACGAAAAATGATCAAGCCTGGTTAAAATCAGGACAGCTGGACAATATGAAAGTCAGACGGGTTGCGCAGTCACTTTTAAGTGATGAGCTGTTTGTGTTTGAGTCAGCTATTGTTATTACAGCTCTTGCGCATTGCAACAGATTTCATTTCTGCCCTGTTAGGTGTTTACGAGCATGCTGTCGGCTTTCAGTTTGGCAGAGATTTTTGCAGGCTAGTTCACAATGTGTGGAACTTCCCAGCTGGTGTCTGTAATCCTGCGCTGGGATGATGCTCTCTCCACTCTCCCTTTCATCTGTGAGAGTCTCTCAGTTTTTGCAGCAACAGAAAACGCTTTCACTCAAACAGGCAGATGAGAAATGGAAAGTTTATGCGATTCAATTTCACAATTGTTTATAGAGATCTAGGCTCCAGGGATATTTAAGGCACAAGAAAAAGCCAGAATCTGGCTAATGTTCTGCATTGAACTGGCGCGCTTATCGTTTTTGCACTTCCCATTGCGTCTGCTTTATTGGAAAGGTCAAATGGGTGCGTCAAATTCCATCTGCGTTTTTGATTTAAAACGTATTGCTTCAGCCACATGGGCTGATCGAAACGTCGCCTCGTTGTTACTTGAGGTATATCAGCTGTTTAAATTGAGTTTGAAACATACTCAAGGCTTTTACTATAAAATTTCCGGGATTTACAAAGGTCAGTATTTATTGATTTTCATCCAACATTTGGTCCAGACTTAAGCCTGTGAAAATATCGATTTACACCAGAAAACCTTAACCGCTCTCTTTATAAAGAAGTGTCTCCTAACCTCTGTCCTAAAGCTCCACTGCTCTAACGGTGTCCTCTGGCCCTGGTTTCTGTACTGCACTTAAAAGCATTGGTTTGGTTTAATCTTTGGGCAGTGTGCCTAGCCTTTCCTCTGGTCTCACATAACAATCTGTTACCTGTTGTTATTCTTTCTCAATTCAACATCATTCACCAAAATGAAAGTGTTTGCAGTGTTGCAGTCCGTTTACTGTCTGGGTATACCTTGAAGAAGAAGATGATGATGATGATGATGAAGATGATGATGATGAAGATGAAGATGATGATGATGAAGAAGAAGATGATGATGAAGAAGCAGCAGATGATGATGATAAAGAAGATGATGATGATGATGATGAAGAAGTTGAAGTTGTTTATCTTCCAGACATCTTGAGAAGATGAAAAACCAACCCACCTTCACTACTTCTCTTTGAGATCTGAACTGATCACAAATCAAGGAAGACTCACATGTACGCCTTGTAGTTGTTGCCAATCTTCTGGATGCGAACGTCGTACTTGGCATCGATGAAGGGTTCCGAAGTGGCGTAGGTCTTTGTGAGGGCGACCACGCTGGCGATGTCCTGGAAATCATACTGATTATCCACCTTCACCTGAGAGAGAAGAGAGGAGGAGAGGGGAGAGAGGGGAGGAGAGAGGAGACGGGAGGAGAGAGGAGAGGGGAGAGAGGGGAGATGGAGAGGGGAGACGGGAGGAGAGAGGAGAGGGGAGGAGAGGGGAGATGGAGAGGGGAGAGAGGGGGGATGGAGAGAGGGGGGGGGGAGGGGAGGAGAAGGGAGAGGGGAGGGAGAGGGGAGGGAGAGGGGAGAGAGAGGGGAGAGAAGAGAGGGGAGAGGGGAGAAAGAGAGGAGAGGAAAGGACAGGAGAGGGGAGAAAGAGAGGAGGAGAGAGGAGAGTGGAAAGGAGAGGGGAGGAGAGGGGAGATGGAGAGAGGGGGGAGAGGGGAGAGGGGAGAGAAGAGAGGGGAGAAAGAGAGGAGAGGAAAGGACAGGAGAGGGGAGAAAGAGAGGATGAGAGAGGAGAGTGGAAAGGACAGGAGAGGAGAGAGGAAGAGAGAGAGGAAAGGAGAGAGAGGAGATAGACACACAGGACACAGCAAAAGCAAAGCAGTGAGTTTTTGTTATGAACATCGCAGAGGGTTCTGGAAGGCTTTGAGACCACCCCTGCACTTTGATAATGTTTCACAGAACAGCCTGATTGTTAACATCTATCTCTCCCAATGATGTGCTTGTTTGGTCTCTTACCTTTCCCATGCCAGAATGAGCGTGGCCCATCTTTACCACGACTGGAAACCTAGGGGTAGTGATCTGCAAAAGAAGCAACGAGCCAATTGTACTGTAAGTGAAACATCTGAAATGCATTCCTTGAAACCGCTGGAAGACAAGACGAGAAATTAATTTATACAGATAATCTAACAGATACCACCCCACTACCCTTATAACAGTGTCCCTTAATAAAAGCACAGCAAAGTGTAATAAAGCACAGTGAAAGCATGGTAAAGCACAGACAGGTGTGGTAAAGCATAGGGAAGCATTGTAAAGCACAGAGAGGTCTGGTAAAGCATAGGGAAGCATTGTAAAGCACAGAGAGGTGTGGTAAAGCATAGGGAAGCATTGTAAAGCACAGAGAGGTGTGGTAAAGCATAGGGAAGCATTGTAAAGCACAGAGAGGTGTGGTAAAGCATAGGGAAGCATTGTAAAGCACAGAGAGGTCTGGTAAAGCATAGGGAAGCATTGTAAAGCACAGAGAGGTCTGGTAAAGCATAGGGAAGCATTGTAAAGCACAGAGAGGTCTGGTAAAGCATAGGGAAGCATTGTAAAGCACAGAGAGGTGTGGTAAAGCATAGGGAAGCATTGTAAAGCACAGAGGTCTGGTAAAGCATAGGGAAGCATTGTAAAGCACAGAGAGGTCTGGTAAAGCATAGGGAAGCATTGTAAAGCACAGAGAGGTCTGGTAAAGCATAGGGAAGCATTGTAAAGCACAGAGAGGTCTGGTAAAGCATAGGGAAGCATTGTAAAGCACATATAGGTGTGGTAAAGCATAGGGAAGCATTGTAAAGCACAGAGAGGTCTGGTAAAGCATAGGGAAGCATTGTAAAGCACAGAGAGGTCTGGTAAAGCATATTTCAGAATTTGCTTTACCATGGTAAACTATGAATAGCATAACCATTGGAAAAGCATGGGAAAACAGCAAAATCACTGGGCACATTTACAGCGGTGAATAAGGTTATTAGAATGTAACGCATATTTTAATGGAACTTAACAAACTTAAAAAAAAAAAAGGTCTCATGACCTCAGGGTAGCTATTACGTCATGTATCACGGTCAGCGAAATATTCAGCATGAATGCAATTTGAAAGAAAAGTCTTATTCCTTCGCCTTCCTGTGTGCATTGCACTTAGGCAAAAACAGAGGTGGCTAAAATCACGTTTTTTTGCAATAGCGTGCAACGTCTTCAGGTCGCGCATTGAAGTGAAAAGACTTCATTTCCCAGCGTCCCTCCTGCTTTTTCACAGCTGCCCGGTTCGGTTCGGTTCAGTTCATTTGTAAGTGGTTCTGTAACTACAGAGCGCATTGCTTCCATGCATAAGTAAATAAATACATACATAAATAAATATGACGTATTTACGTGACAGGGAATTATCACGTAAATATGTGACAACAAAGTAACGCGTCATTACGTGATAGGGAATCATCACGTGTTTGCGTGTAAGAGATACTTTTGGGGGGGGGGGGGGGAAATAAGTTTTTTGTTGTGTTCAGCAATAAATAAAAAACCACAATAAATGCTCCAATGAGAGCCCAGCTTTCCTTGCCTTAGCCAATCAGAGATAACAGAGGCGGGGAAACAGATATGCAGTTCCTCTAGTTTCCTTCCTGTCTGTGTGCTTCAGGTATTTAAACTGTTAGTGAAACTGTAGCGGGCAAAGTTGAGTTATAGAAATACAGAGTAGGGTGTTTATTAACTATTTTAAAGAGTTAGGGCTATTGTAGAGAATAAATCATGTTTAGCAGTTATGTTATCTCCTGTATACATATTGTGGCCCGCTATCAACTTGTAAAATACGCCCGCGGAGAATTCTTTATCACTATTCCTAAAATAACTTGCAGTCACATATCCTGGTGTGTGTATTTTTTCCCACAAGATTTTGAGGTTGGAAACAGATGTGCTGCATATTGTTCCAGTCTCTGTTAATAGCTTGCCTGGTCATCCTTTGCAAAAAAATGTATTATTTTTACAACACACATTGTGTCTCTAATTGCTGTGGAATTAAGCAGTTTTTTTTTTATTATTTTTTAAAAGCACAATTCAAGAAGAAATTGATGCTGGAGAGTTTAATAGCCTCCCATTCAATCAGATGGGAAGTTTTAAATGGGTTCAGGTGCTTTGTAAGACCTCTGTCTCACAACACTGCAGCAGTCTGGAGACTGAAACGCCTGATTTTTCACTGTGTGGGAGATGACAAGCAGGCTTTTCAACATAGGAAACTAAAGGATGAAACACCATTTAAACATTTTTTTTTCTAAAACGGTTAACAGCGAGCTTCATATGATTTTTTCAAGAGAGATAGGATGTATATTTTAATTATTTACGAGAAGTCAAGTCAGATTCAACTCGTATTAGATTCACTTACTGGTTTGCAGTGTTGAGAGTGGAGTTCTCTTTCCTATAGACCTCTATACAGCTCTGCAGTGTTGAGTGGAGCTCTCTTTCCTATAGAGCTCTATACAGCTCTGCAGTGTTGAGAGGGGAGTTCTCTTTCCTATAGACCTCTATACAGCTCTGCAGTGTTGAGATCTCTTTCCTATAGACCTCTATACAGCTCTGCAGTGTTGAGAGTGGGGCTCTCTTTCCTATAGACCTCTATACAGCTCTGCAGTGTTGAGAGGGGAGCTCTCTTTCCTATAGACCTCTATACAGCTCTGCAGTGTTGAGTGGAGTTCTCTTTCCTATAGACCTCTATACAGCTCTGCAGTGTTGAGAGGGGAGCTCTCTTTCCTATAGACCTCTATACAGCTCTGCAGTGTTGAGTTCTCTTTCCTATAGACCTCTATACAGCTCTGCAGTGTTGAGTTCTCTTTCCTATAGACCTCTATACAGCTCTGCAGTGTTGAGTTCTCTTTCCTATAGACCTCTATACAGCTCTGCAGTGTTGAGGGGAGTTCTCTTTCCTATAGACCTCTATACAGCTCTGCAGTGTTGAGTGGAGTTCTCTTTCCTATAGAGCTCTATACAGCTCTGCAGTGTTGAGTGGTGTTCTCTTTCCTATAGACCTCTATACAGCTCTGCAGTGTTGAGTTCTCTTTCCTATAGATCTCTATACAGCTCTGCAGTGCTGAGAGTGTAGTTCTCTTTCCTATAGACCTCTATACAGCTCTGCAGTGTTGAGTGGTGTTCTCTTTCCTATAGACCTCTATACAGCTCTGCAGTGTTGAGTTCTCTTTCCTATAGATCTCTATACAGCTCTGCAGTGCTGAGAGTGTAGTTCTCTTTCCTATAGACCTCTATACAGCTCTGCAGTGCTGAGAGTGTAGTTCTCTTTCCTATAGACCTCTATACAGCTCTGCAGTGTTGAGAGTGGAGTTCTCTTTTCTATAGACCTCTATACAGCTCTGCAGTGTTGAGAGTGGAGATCTCTTTCCTGTAGACCTCTATACAGCTCTGCTGTGTTGAGAGTGGAGTTCTCTTTCCTATACTACTAGAGCGCTCTGCAGTGTTGAGAGGGGAGTTCTCTTTCCTATACTACTAGAGCGCTCTGCAGTGTTGAGAGGGGAGTTCTCTTTCCTATACTGCTAGAGCGCTCTGCAGTGTTGAGAGGGGAGTTCTCTTTCCTATACTGCTAGAGCGCTCTGCAGTGTTGAGAGGGGAGTTCTCTTTCCTATACTGCTAGAGGACTCTGAAAATTCAGTGATGAAATTCAGTTTTCTGGTGACTGGTAAATAAGAACTGATGACTAGTAATTGTACTTCACCCACCCACAGCCCCGTTCACACACTGTAGTAAAACTAATGTTTCTCCTGACTCAGTCCTGAGACATGTTAGTTTAAAATGCGGTAATTGGACACACATTGTTACAAGCACGTCAGAAATGTCCACCCTCCGCTGTAAACTCAACATTAGAGCTATCTGTACGACAAAAAAGACCATGACTTATTTCAACAGTGTGTTGTATCGAATAAGAAAGGGCAATAAATAAGGTTATAAAAATTGGTTACGTGGTATTTAAGACTTAGATGTCAAACTAGGTGTTAGTTTCATGGTAAAGTAGACTGATTTACAGTATGTGAATTTCTTTATTTTTCTTTCTTTCTTTATCTAACCACTGAGCTCCTCAAACCCGCTGCCTTCCACACTGCAGCCCAGCGCTTTCTTTAACCACTGAGCTCCTCAAACCCGCTGCCTTCCACACTGCAGCCCAGCGCTTTCTTTAACCACTGAGCTCCTCAAACCCGCTGCCTTCCACACTGCAGCCCAGCGCTTTCTTTATCTAACCACTGAGCTCCTCGAACCCGCTGCCTTCCACACTGCAGCCCAGCGCTTTCTTTATCTAACCACTGAGCTCCTCAAACCCGCTGCCTTCCACACTGCAGCCCAGTGCTTTCTCTCTTTCGTTCTTTCTTTCTTTCAAATGATCCCTTGTAGTCTTTAATAACTACACACCCACAACCAAAATACAACACCAGTAGTGGTGAGTAAACTGATACTTTGAACTAGTTTTTCCAATAAGGGCTGAAGATTTCCCATAAAAACCCATAAAAAAACACCCACAAACAGCATTGCAGTGTATTGTGAGTCAGGCAGTGATTTCGCACACTGTTCCTGGGACCTCCTAACAACCCTATACACAGACATCGTCATTTCTAGCAACTGAGTCTCTTACAGAGAAGCTCTCCAAACGAACGCACAAAATCACACCGCCAACCCAGCAGCAGTGTGGAGTAGCGGTTAGGGCTCTGGACTCTTGACCGGAGCGTCGTGGGTTCAATCCCAGGTGGGGGACACTGCTGCTGTACCCTAGAGCAAGGTACTTTACCTAGATTGCTCCAGTTAAAAACCCAACTGTATAAATGGGTAATTGTATGTAAAAATAATGTGCTATCTTGTAACAATTGTAAGTCGCCCTGGATGAGTACTGGCCAGTAATGAAATATTTACTATGAACGTTGTTTCGCCTTTAATGGAACTATCATGGGGATATATTTACAAATATTTAGAACATATTTATACACTACCCCAGACTGGGACTAATTATCTATTCAGGGATTCCAAGATATTTAGTGAGGAAGTATTCTGAGGTGAAGTTTTCCAGCAACAAACTCCTCATCACCAGCTGTGCTGCTTTCCTAGAAAAAAGGAGAACGTTTCAGGGACCATTCTACTTGCTCATTAAAATATTTAGCATATTTTTAAAGAAGAGAAGATCCTCTAGTCAGAGGAACTCGGGTATTTAGTAAATAAGGGGTCTGAGTGAAGAGAAAACATGGGCAATACAATCCACACCCCTAGTCTTGCTGTAAGTTATTTATTGGTCGCTTGGACTTATGCCTCAAACCACAATGCCTATTACGGCAGAGTTCTGGGCTCTTAAAAACAGCTAGACATTAACACCAAGGCTGTGACTTTGCTGTTTCGATTTCCACTGACAAAATAGTACAAAGACGATTGTACTTGAGGTGAATTGTTTAATACGTGGGACTTTCTTCACCAGAAGTATCTCGTCCACATGGAATGTTTCAAATGTGTCATACCCCATTGCTTCTGTAGTTTCGATTTGTTGTGCTCATGAAATAAAATCTAGGAAAATTGTCAAATTAGGCAATTTAGTGACTGTTAAATTTATTTGCTGATAGTCAAGCTGATTCACATGACTCTCCCGCACAACTGTCTGGTTCAGCTGTCTGATGCAACGAAAAGAGCATTAGGAAACTTCTATTACAAACTGCTTCTTTAAGAAGCTAAAAATGCTGACGAAGACGTGGTCCAGTGGTTAAAGTCCAGGGCTTGTAACCAGGAGGTCACCGGTTCAAATCCCACCTCTGCCACTGACTCATTGTGTGACCCTGAGCAAGTCACTTAACCTCCTTGTGCTCCGTCCTGCGGATGAGATGTTAAATCAACGTCCTATTGGAAGTGACTCTGCATATAATGCACAGCCTACCTCTGGAAAGCGCTTTGTGATGGGGGTCCACTATGAAAGGCGCTATATAAAAATATATTATTATAATATTATTAAGGAATGCCAAAAAACTAGAGCTCTTAACAACAGGGTCTGGGCTCCTGTTCGTCAGATTAGTCTGTCGCTGGTATCGTTCAACCCTACATGTTAAAACTGCTGTAGCATTCCTGATTTCCTAGACTTTCCCCTTATCTCATTTTTCGCTGACAACTATTGCTTAAGATCACTACCAAACTATTTAATCACAAGTAACACAAAATAAAACATAAGGGCATGGCTGAATTGTAACAAACTTTTTTAGTAAAGAAAAAACGAAACACTTCTGGCCTCTAAAGTGTTTTTTTTCTTTACTAAGGAAGTCAGCAGCATGTACAAATAAGGAATTGAAAGAATCTTCACTGCATTCTGTCTGGAAGCTTGGAATGAAAGCTGATTGACTCCTTTTTTAGCCAATGGTGGTTTTGGAAGGGGGGCGTGACTTTGAAAATAAATACTAGCCCCTGGGCAGTTTAGTTTCACAATAAGAAGCTCTGATCCGGAGTGACTGAAAAGACGAGGTATGCAGATTTCTTACCAGCTATGCATTCGTAAAAGCATGTTTTATTTTATATTAGCATTTAAAAACTGTTGAGTGTGTAATTGTTTTAATTTTCTATTAGAATTATATTCAGTTATATGAATAAGTCTCCAGAATGCGTGTTTTATTTGATATTTTGGCTATGCTGTGAAGTTTGTTTTTTTAAAATTCATTTTTCCCTGTTAAAAATAAATGTTATTTTTTTTATTGCTGGTTTATTTTAACAGCATTGCTACAAATACTGGAGTAATGCGGTAGAGAACAGAGCTGAGACAAACATGGGTTTTTCATATTAATATATTCTTGTAAAATATACAGTAGTGTGCAAATCTATTACAGCAACAAGATTCACCATTTATATCCTTTATAATCCTACCTGCATGAAAACTGGGTGTGAGAATTTTACGTCAGTAAACAGCGATGTAAAAACCATAGGCATTATGAAAAATGTTCAATTTGTGCTCTCTCAAATAACTTCTAAAAAGTCTCCTGCGTTTTAACATTTGTGGCTCTGTGTTCCTTTTCTCTTACTGTTTTAAATTAATTGCATGTGTCGCTTGTTAAAGTAATCAATTTGACTTGGTGCGCCTATTTTGACAATTTTCCAAGATTTTCCGTTCCAGCGGTTTGATTTCATACGAATACATATTTACAGTATCGGTTTATTTCAGGTTCCAGAGTTAACTAAACAGTTCAGATTTGCAATAGTTGATCTGTGCAGTCTGGTAATCGTATACACAAAACTATTATTGTATTATTCAGATAAGTATTCACAGATGAGGGGTCATTGCTGTTGATCAGGGCTAAAAATCTCATTATTCATCGCATCCCCCCTGTAGAATTAATTAGCGTTTGAATTACTGCTTTGTAGTTTTCCTTATACTTCACAAATTGACTCAAATTGAAAAGTGACATTTCCAAACACTAACATGAAATAACTATCATACTTTTTTTTTTTTTTATGACTTCTGGCGAGATCATTTTGTAGTTTTCTTTTGAATACATGATGTTAAATAAAATATCTAAATTTATATTCCTATTCTATCTTTTTTTTATCTCGATCCTAAAATTCGAGGTGATGCAAAACTTTTGTCCAGAGCTGCCCGTGTAAAGAAATGATCGAGATTGCTCGTTGCAGAGTTTCAGTTGGACGCCTGCCTCTGCTTATCATGGCGTTGCTGCACCAACATGTTTCACTGTAATCTCTAACTCGGAGTTTTGTTTAGTCTGCAGCAAGTGGCACGATTCCTAAATCCTGGCAATTGCAGGGCTGCAGATTCAAACTCCAAACACAAAACCAAGCCATTAGACTGAAAAAAAAAACATGCTTTTTCATTGTAATTGGCAATTAGACAAGATGACCACACTTAGGCTAAAAGCTTGTATTAAGAAATAATTAATCAAAACTGATGGGATTGTGCTGGTCTTATATTTAGAGATAAATAAACATAGTTTTCAGAATAGAATAAATACTTAAATTGCTAATGCATCTTTTTGAGAACAAAAACCAAGCAAACTTCTATAACCTTTTGTCATTATTAATTTGGTAAAACTGGTCTCGTGCAACCTCTGTAGAAACCAGTATTCTGTATCCTGATTACTGAAACTGCCTTCTGCAATACAGAACACGTCTGTTTCCAGTGGTTTGATTTCATATGCAGAACAAACCAAAACTACTAAGGAAGCAATGGGGTGTTCATAATATGATTTGATTTTTCCGGTCCCAAGCAATGCTAGCTGGACTGCTTTACTGTACCTCACAATGCTCGTGGGCAGATGAGTTTTCAAACAAACCCTGCATTTCGTAATAACTGCCTGGTTTTGAAAGAAGCCCAGGGCTGAAGGGTGGAGAAGGGATCTTCAAGACAGAATTGACTCTCTCTCTCTCTCTCTCTCTATCTCTCTCTCTCTCCCTCTCTCTCTCTCTCTCTCTCTCTCTCTCTCTCTCTCTCTCTCTCTCTCTCTCCCTCTCTCTCTCTCCCTCTCTCTCTCTTGTGAAAATGCGTTTGAGCGTCTTTTTTTTTCTTGTGGTGTCTGACGACATCATTTCGGATTACATGTAACTCGTTAATGTAATCTGATTACATGTAATCGGTTAATGTAATCTGATTACATTTTTCAGTAACTTTTGACTACATTTTTTCTTTCAGTAATTTGTAACTGCAATGGTTCCAATGTAAATGGATTACATTGCACCATTGACCAAACCAAAAAAGACCATCTCTGTAAAATGTAAACTTGTATTGGAACTAATTGCTAAAACATAGCATAACTTGAATCTCCCCACTCTATTTAAAAATGCTTTTGCACTAAACCAGCATGCATACCTGTACATCTATACTGTGCTTTACCACACCTCTCTGTGCTTTACAATGCTTCCCTATGCTTTACCAGACCTCTCTGTGCTTTACAATGCTTCCCTATGCTTTACCAGACCTCTCTGTGCTTTACAATGCTTCCCTGTGCTTTACCACACCTCTCTGTGCTTTACAATGCTTCCCTATGCTTTACCAGACCTCTCTGTGCTTTACAATGCTTCCCTATGCTTTACCACACCTCTCTGTGCTTTACAATGCTTCCCTATGCTTTACCACACCTCTCTGTGCTTTACAATGCTTCTCTAGTCTATGAGTATTCTTCTTTGGGTGCGTCTGGTGCAACACAGCTTGAGGTTTTTAATAGGGTTGATTCATTCCTTCCTCATGAAAACACAGTGCGGTTTACACAGACTCTAACGGTCTGCCCCTTTTTAAGTAGCTTTGAATGTGTGTTTATTTTTGCAATCATTTTTATTGCCGTTGAAGATCCTTGCATTTTCTCTTTCTCCGCCCCCCGGACGGACAGAATGAGTCCCCAGTGGTGCGTGTTTTTCTCCAGTGTGCTTGTAGCCCTGTTCGGGGGACTGACTGAAGCCTGCAGCTGTGGACCCCAACACCCCCAAACTGCTTTCTGTAACTCCGATGTGGGTGAGTACACAAGTCAACCGTGAAGTTGTGTTGCCGAACGCAGTTGTCTGCTCTAGTTCAACATTTATTGTAGGGGTCAATGAAGCTAAAACAAATATTGGGAAGCACTCTTGGAGTCAATAAGTTCACCAACTGCAGCTTCACTCCCAGGCAGTTTTAGGTAAGATATATAAGACAGGCACTCAAAAGCGAGAGTGAGAAAAGCTACCTGAATCCATTTCTTGCAGTAGTTAGTACAGCTCTCCTCTGTGCTGGAGAGCAACCAGGCAGCTGTTATCTCACCCTCCCTCCTCTGTGCTGGAGAGCAACCAGGCAGCTGTTATCTCTCCCTCCCTCCTCTGTGCTGGAGAGCAACCAGGCAGCTGTTATCTCACCCTCCCTCCTCTGTGCTGGAGAGCAACCAGGCAGCTGTTATCTCACCCTCCCTCTGTGCTGGAGAGCAACCAGGCAGCTGTTATCTCACCCTCCCTCCTCTGTGCTGGAGAGCAACCAGGCAGCTGTTATCTCACCCTCCCTCCTCTGTGCTGGAGAGCAACCAGGCAGCTGTTATCTCACCCTCCCTCCTCTGTGCTAGAGAGCAACCAGGCAGCTGTTATCTCTCCCTCCCTCCTCTGTGCTAGAGAGCAACCAGGCAGCTGTTATCTCACCCTCCCTCCTCTGTGCTCGAGAGCAGTGTGATTCTGTCAGCCTTTGTTGAATCTGAATGCATTTAGAAAATTAAACGACAAACGTTTAGACTAGAGGACATTCAAATTTATTCCGTCTCTATTAGGATTTCTAAATTTGCCGGTGTTGAATGTTAAAGGATTGAATGACTGCCAGATTTCACAACGAGATCCATTCACTGGGCAGCATTTGAACACGAAAAACTCAACACCTGTTGCATAACATCACTGTCCTTCCCACGCTGTGTATTCAGTGGGAGATTCTGTTCCCTGCTAATCCTGCTAATCCTTTTCCCTTGACAGTGATCCGAGGAAAAATCGTCGGTTCTGAAGAGGCGAACTTGGAGAACCGTACAGACGGGACTGGAATGTGGCTGCGCTATGAGATTAAACAAACCAAGGTACTGTCCCACTATCCACTGCTTCCCGTCCCACCATCGGGGATGAATGAGAGTGAATTATGAGGCTGAATTATTGTGTTTGTGGCCAGAGTCGTACTCGGTTCCCTGTCTGCTGCTGTCGTCCTCGTCAGCATTTTTAGCGTCTTAATGGGGCAGCAGTGTGGAGTAGTGGTTAGGGCTCTGGACTCTTGACCAGAGGGTCGTGGGTTCAATCCCAGGTGGGGGGGACACTGCTGCTGTACCCTTGAGCAAGGTACTTTACCTAGATTGCTCCAGTAAAAACCCAACTGTACCTGGAATAACCTTTTTGTCTGCGTATCTAAACAAGTGCTTCGTTTCCGTGGTACATTTCTGTGGTTCTTGTGCTGGTAGCTTTTGTTCTATAAAATAAAGCTGTTTGTGTTTTCTCTAAACCCTCACTCCCACACAAAAAACAGAGCTTTTTTTCAGTGACTTGCAGCCTTGCCCGTGTGTCATTAAACCCCCCTCCCATATTCAACGTTTTGTTCAAACCCTGTGATTTGTGGTGTTTTATTCCCAATGTTTCTGATCCTTGTAAGCTTTGTCATTGCAAACCTTTTTTAAAAAGAAAACAGTTGTGATCGCTGACATCCCTTTTCTGCTCAACATTGATGTTATAATGTCATTGCTGGTGCACTGCAGCACTATCAGCTTATTTTGAAATTGTAGTTTTGAGTCTTATTTTATTACTGACTCAATAGAAAGACCGTCTTGGGGTCAATTCCTTTTTAAAATCCATTCCCAATTACAGTTGTGGTTCCTTGGAAAGGATTGATATATTAGAGACAGTAATTATTGCGATTTGTTCAGCTGCTTTTCATTTTTTTTTTTTTTTAGCCAATATTAACCAACTAACTAATTGTGACTTCAATTTCAGGAATGTGTTGCCACTGTGAGAATTGTAATGGGGGAATTTGATTTTAAAATGGAATTGAAATTAGAATTTCCCTGGTACTAGAATATTAGAATAGGCCCGGGTATTAGAATAGGCCCTGGTACTCTCCCGCCTAGACTACTGCAACTCCCTCCTGGCTGGCCTCCCTGCGTCCGCCACCCGTCCGCTCCAGCTCATCCAGAACTCTGCTGCCCGCCTGGTGTTCTCTCTGCCTTGCGTCGCCCACGCTACTCCACTACTCCGCTCGCTCCACTGGCTCCCGATCACCGCTCGCATCCAGTTCAAGACTCTTGTACTAGCCTACAGATGCCTTGACCAGACTGCACCCAGCTACCTCCAGACCCTCATCTCTCCCTACACCCCCACTCGACCTCTCCGCTCCGCCTGCACTAGAAGACTAGCTCTACCTCCGCTACGCTCCCCTGCCTCCAGAGCCCGCTCCTTCTCCACCCTTGCTCCGCAGTGGTGGAATGACCTTCCTACAGATGTCAGGACTGCCCAGTCCCTGACCACATTCCGGCGCCTCCTTAAGACTCACCTCTTCAAACAGCACCTGTAGAACTCCTCTGTTTGTATCCTGGGACACTATCACCCTTCATGTAAATGTGCTTTATTTTGCTCTTATCTGCCCCCTATTTTACTGCATTTAATCCTGTACTTCAGAATACTGTAATCTGCCAAGTGTTTAACCTGTAGTACTTTGTATTTAATCACATCCTGATGTAACTATCACTATTTAATCATATCCTGATGTAACTATCACTATTATCTGCTGTATTATTGAATTGTGGTTTGTCACAATTGAACAAAAGTTATTGTATTTCTTGCTCTCATTGTATTACTTGTATTGTAACACTTGAAATGTATTTGCTTACGATTGTAAGTCGCCCTGGATAAGGGCGTCTGCTAAGAAATAAATAATAATAATAATAATAATAATAATAATAATAATAATAATAATAATAAAATGGGGGAATTTGATTTTAAAATGGAATTGAAATTGATCCCAACCCAGGTTTATTTTTTTGTCTTTCTGTCTTGTTTTGACAGATGTTCAAAGGCTTTGAGAGCGTGCCGGATGTGCAGTACCTCTACACCCCTCACGACGGAGGCCTGTGCGGGTTCGAGCCCAGCGACGCTACCAAGCAGACAGAGTTCCTCTTCTCTGGCATGGTGACCGCTGGGGGCAGGCTGACCGTGACTGTGTGCAGCTTCATCCAGCCCTGGAAGAAACTGAGCCCTGCCCAGAGGAAAGGGCTCATGCACACCTACAAACACAACTGCGACTGCAGGGTGAGCGCCAAACTCCCAGGCTCGGCTGGGGCCTAGTGTTAAATACAGTCTTTGGGGGAGAAGCCTCGCTGCCATGACAGCTTAGGTGTGAGGTACATGGGACCTCATTTTTAAATCCAAAAATCCTGTTCTGTTACAAAATTAGATTAAAAACACATTGGGGTGTAGTTGAGCCAGGAATGGTAGTTTTGTCTATAGCCAGCAGGGGTGTAGTAGAGCCTGAACATGCATAATAGGCAAGCTAAGTCACATGACTCCCCTCTGCAGCACAACTGGTTTGATTCAGTAACTCTTGAGTCAATGAAAACAGCATTAGGAACTTCTGTCTAGAACTGTTAGGTCAGAACACCAGCTGCATTGATCCATTGCATTTAGCCTTTAACTTCTGCAGTTAATAATATAATAATAATAATAATAATATATTTAATTTTATATAGCGCCTTTCATAGTGGACCCCCATCACAAAGCGCTTTACAGAGGTAGGCTGTGAACTGTGCATTATATGCAGAGTCACTTCCAATAGGACGTTGATTTAACATCTCATCCACAGGACGGAGCACAAGGAGGTGAAGTGACTTGCTCAGGGTCACACACAGCGAGTCAGGGGTTGGATTTGAACCGGTGACCTTCTGGTTACAAGCCCCTGGACTTTCATTCCTGTAATGTCTTGCTGTCTGTCCGACTCTAATGACTGTCCCCTTGTCTGTCCCCCCCCTCAGATCACGCCCTGTAACTCCATCCCCTGTGAGCTGTCCACCGAAGCAGAATGCCTGTGGACCGATGGACTGTTCTCTCGCGGCTGGGACCACGTGCAGGCCCGGCAGTACGCCTGCGTTCACCAGGGAGACGGCACCTGCAGCTGGGCAGTGCAGAAACCCGCGCAGCAGGCTTCGGGCCTGCATGGGGCTTCCAACCAGTAAACGGCGACTGCGATACTAGAGAACAGCTTTACTGCTTGGGAAGGGCAGAGCCTTTATATAATGCCTTCCCTTTAAGAAAACTGTCCTGGGATTGAGAATTTTTTTTAGTTATATTTAAAACCTATATATATATATAATTTATTTCTTAGCAGATGCCCTTATCCAGGGCGACTTACAATTGTTACAAGATATCACATTATTTTTACATACAGTTACTAATTTATACAGTTGGGTTTTTACTGGAGCAATCTAGGTAAAGTACCTTGCTCAAGGGTACAGCAGCAGTGTCCCCCCACCTGGGATTGAACCCACGACCCTCCTGTCAAGAGTCCAGATCCCTAACAACTACTCCACACTGCTGCCCTACTTAGTGTAGTTGCACAGTTACAATGTCATTCTGCATAGTTACAAAGTCCTTAATCCTTTTCTCATCCACTTGCATATATTATCTGGGCTTCACAATGCTTACCTACATGTTCCCATGCTTTCAATAGGTTTCATTACTAGGGCTGCAATGATATGATATGTTAATGGCACGATGCGATAGCGCGATATGCAGCTTATGTTTCCCCAATTCGACCCAGGCGGATCAAATCCCTTTGTGAAACATGCTGCAGAACAGTTTGATTTCTGCTCCTGAGCCGTGGGACTGGCTGTGATCCTCTTAATCTCCTCCGGTCAAGAGTCCAGTGCCCCTAACCACTACTCCACACTGCTGCCCTGAATATATATATATATATATATATATACATACATATTAAATATATGTATTGTTTGTAGTTCTAGATTATCTAAATTGGCCTTCACTTAGCTTTCTTTGAGCATGACTGGGGAATACTAAATATCAGGACTCTACAGCGGTGTGGAGTAGTGGTTAGGGCTCTGGACTCTTGACCGGAGGGTCGTGGGTTCAATTCCAGGTGGGGGACACTGCTGCTGTACCCTTGAGCAAGGTACTTTACCTAGATTGCTCCAGTAAAAACCCAACTGTATAAAGTAGTAACTGTATGTAAAAATAATGTGATATCGTGTAACAATTGTAAGTCGCCCTGGATAAGTGCGTCTGCTAAGAAATAAATAATACAGCATTTCTCAAATCCCTTCAACTCTGCCACACCCGCCTACTCCCATATCGAGAAATGATGAGAATTCACTGTTGGAACAACGGAACCCGGAACCACTTGGAACAATTGACTAATTGCTCATTATGCCTATATAAATTTCAGGTAAACACATCTGGGCGTTTCCATTGCAGTCTGAATTGTAATCCTGGAGGCTGTGTGGTCCAGTGGTTAAAGAAAAGGGCTTGTAACCAGGAGGTCCCCGGTTCAAATCCCACCTCAGCCATTGACTCATTGTGTGACCCTGAGCGAGTCACTTCACCTCCTTGTGCTCCGTCTTTCGGGTGAGACGTAATTGTAAGTGACTCTGCAGCTGATGCATAGTTCACACACTCTAGTCTCTGTAAGTCGCCTTGGATAAAGGCGTCTGCTAAATAAACTAATAATAATCCTAGCCTAATGCAGACAGTCCCCTCAAAGGGGGCGTGGCTTAGTCGAGGGTGTGGCTTTCCCTGGGGGCGTGGCTTCGTCAGATCAGATTCTCTTTCAGAGGGTGATGGCTTCTTCTCCCCTTAACAGAGTGGGACCAATGGCCAAATAGTCCACCATCACCTCTTCACCAACCCCATACAACCTGAACATTATATTATTTTTATAGCAGCATTTATACTAGAAATAACTGCACGCAGTTGTCCTAGTTTTCGTTATTTGGTGCTATTTAATAAACACTATTTGGATAGGGGCGTCATAATTAAAACTGAAACCTATGCTTCAAGAAAAACTCGAAATTAACAATTTATTTAGTTATTTCTGTGACTTTTTTTTTTAACCTAATAAAAATAAGAATCGATTACAGATTTTTTTTATTTGAATCCTGCTTATAAACAAAGTTTAGCAATTGCGTTTATGGAAACTGTTGTCTTTTGAATAATTTAGTTTCCGCTTTTCTGACACTAAAACAATTAGAAACTAAAGAACTTTTTAAAAAAAGAAGTTTTTTTTTTTTTTCCCAGGGCAGTTTTAAAAATAAATAAGTCTTTGCACTTAATGCAATTCTGTTTGAACTCAATTCTATCTTCTGAATTGAATGCATTTTCAGCGGTAGATTTAAAAAACGTTTTTTATATTCTTATTTTTCTATACTTTTTAAAAAAATAGATTTTTTTTTTTTGTATTTCTTTATAAACTTGTGTTTTTGTTTGTTCACAATAAAAATTGGATCAAACCTAACTGTCCAAGTTGTGTTTTTTAACTTCAAGCTTGGTAAAAAAAATATTTAGCTCTCCTGCTCTAACCAGAGTGTAACCATTAACCTGTCCCCCAGCAACACATCATCAGAAATAAAGTACCGACACAAATTATAGACACAACAATGTCTGCCAGCAGATCTGCCTTCACAAAACAGTTTCATGAATAACATCAACTGGTATTTTTTTTGCAGACTATATAATTATTTCCGGTTTACCTTAAGTCTGTATATATAGAGAACTATTTCGGTTTTGAGGTGACAGACATCGGAATTGCAAAACAATACAACAAGACCTTGTTTTTCTCCGTGGATAATGTGACACAACGCACCACGAAGTTAAAGTGAGTCATTTCTTTGCATGTGTCAATATCACTTAGCGTCTATATAATGTTTGATATTGCAATTGTGTTATATAATTCTGTGTTTTGGAAGACTTCGATGTACAATTTTCATATCGCTTCCCACAGCTAAAACAAGTTCTTGCATGGTTAATTTTGTTTAAAATAATCTCAAGTAGCAGCCTGTTTGTTTTGACTTTGGAGTCTGCTGTGTGGCCTTGCTGGTGGCAGATTCGTGCCTTCCCATCTGTGCTTGAAACATTCAAAGGAATTCTGTAATTTTCCAACCTTCTGGCTAATGCCACACACTGAGTAAAATATCATAAAAATCCAATCGCTTCAGCATAATATAGTTTGTAAAACTGGGTTTTTTTCTGTGTTGTTATTTCTTGATTTTAATATTGGTCTTAATTATTATAATTCCAGTTTCTATGTCTTTTTAATTATTTGTCGCCAAGGGTATTTTGCAGATACTTTTAAATATTTTCCATTTAATCATTCACCTCATCATCAATGTATTTCCTCATTTATGTAGATTTTATTTTATGTAAAGCACTCCGAGACGCCTTTATTGATGTGAAATGCGTTATTATTATTATTATTATTATTATTATTATTATTATTATTATTATTATTATTATTTATTTCTTAGCAGACGCCCTTATCCAGGGCGACTTACAGTCGTAAACAAAAAATACATTCCAAGAATCACAGTACAAGTAATAATACAATTAAGAGCAAGATAAATACAATGACTTTATATAAATAAACATTGAAAAGACTGATAACAATCAAGCTGAATAAAATAATGATTTCACGTCCAGTGAAAATGGCTTAAGAACAAAAGAAAATTCACGAGAAACAAGAAAATAAATGGATAAATACTCAACGCCACGATGTCTGAAGGGTTAAACATGAACAGCAGATCGTTCCAACATTAACTAGGTGGTAAACTACATCACAACAAGCACATTAAGAGATTTAAATAGAAGTGGGTTCAGTTACCATGGCACCAAAAGCCTAGAAGTCTCCACTGTTTGTTTTCAAACACACATTCCCTTGACAATGTTAAAACAGACCGAAAACGCTGGGAAGAAGATGTCTTTCGAGCAAAACTAATTCCACATTAATGCAGCTTTAATTTGATTTGAAAACCACAGCAGGCAAGACTCAGCCCGTGGAGAACACACTAATACAAATAGCTTTATATGAAGAAGATTGATGCATGTGTTCTCTTTGTGTCTTATTACTGTGTATTGTAGTGTGAGGTGCAGAACCCTGGTTTTAAAGGGACACTAAATGCATAGTTGCCATCTTACCTGGCTATGTTTACAGTAGAGATTTGTGTCTGTGTTATTAACTCATGTTATTAACTCATCAGGTCCCATTGCGCACTATAGAGTCTTGCAGAGTTTCTCTCTCTCTGTGCTGGGCTGTGCCCCAGCCCTCCCACACTCACCATCTCCTTGTGGTTGGGGTAGTAGATTTGCTCAATCAACGGGAACTCATCGGGACCAAACTTCTTATACAGTCTTGTCATCTGAGCAAACTGCAACACAGACAAACACGCTCCTGTTAGGTGCAGCCTTGCAAAAGAAAGCTCTCAGTTTGCAAGACCTGGCAGCCTTTGAAAACACCTTCCAGCTACACCTCTCCCAGCTCAGCTAGATTGGGGGACAGGCAGTGGAATCGAGGCATTGAATTGTAATAGGAGTCTCTCACCACCCAAGGCTTGTCACAGAAGTTGTAGACAGAGTGCAGTGAGTTGACTCCAGGCAGCCCAGCGTACTGCAGCCCTATGACGATGTTCCTGAAGTCTCCGTTCTTTGCCATGCTGAAAGCGTGCTGCCTGACGAGCACAAAGTCCGGCCGGAATGACCTACAGACAGGAAATAAAAAAAAATATCACCCATATTAATGATACAGAACACTGTTAAGTGAAGGTTGTAAGTTAATATGTACGGTTGAGTCTGGTGTGAAAGAGTTTCCTAGAAAGAGGTTTCCTACCTCATGTCATATCGAACAGTAAACGTCAAGTTAAAATGTGCAGGTATTGAAGCAAAACTGATTGAAGCAAAAAAGGGGAGGGGATATGTTTACAGACTTGATTTTAATTTTGATTTTAATTGATGTTCAATTAGATTGCGCCTCCACAGAGTCACAGAAAGCAGCGATCATCACAAACCCTAGTCCCATACAGATGAATAAAGTATAAAGCACTCACTTGTTAATTTTGATCCCATTTCTTATGGCTTCAATGTCCACACTATAGCTTCCAGTGGCGTGGGCTACCACATTAATTTCAGAGAACTCAGCCTGCAGGAAATGAAAGATAGGTGTCAGAGATCCTCGCTAGCGCATTCCTCCACGACTGGCAGTCATCGTGGGTTCATACAATTTAAAATCGTCTTCCGACTTCACTGATCTAAGGCTAAACCAGCCAGGATTGACCTGGGGTTGGATCCAGCTTCAGTTGCTCTCGTTCAAAAAGTATGGACTGGTCCTATCCCATATTTGGTCCTTTTTCTATATTTGAGACCCAGATTTTTAAGCTGCCCATCTCTCCCACTGCACTTACTAAAATGTTTTGGGGTGACGGCTGACAATGTACCCCTGTCTAAGATACAATCAGACACCCCAATTCTCTTGGCCGGACGTCTAATCTTGTTTGGTTTGAAGCAAGCCACCCCATGGTGGCACCCTATTGACAATGCCATTGCAGGTGTCTCCGTTCCTAGTGTCTCATTTCGTCTTCAAATCTTCTTACCTGCTCCACTTTGATATCGAATTCCCCATGGACTTTCTTTCCTTTGAAGAATTTGGCCCTGGAAGAAATCACACAGGAATTAGAAATGCTGAAGAGCAGCAAAATCTTACAAGCCATCGTACAAACCTAGCGCAGGATTTTACGTTCCTTTTTTTTTTTTTAGCAAAAGTTATTCAGAAATGAATGTTTAGTGCTTTTTCATGCTAAGACTTTCAGATGCCTGCTTGGTATCTCCTATACCCTACATAGCCAAACAAAAAGACAACGCTGTCCTTTTCAAAGTTCATCTTCTTGCTGTGCACAAGGATGATCTGCTAACCTCCCTGCTGTAATAACATTACCCTGCAAAAGACTCACTGTAACATCCATTAGACACCCTCCAAGCAGCTATTTAGAAATAGCAGCTATTTCTGTATTGCTGGGGTTATTTAGAATCAACAGAGTAATTGTATTACCTTTTAGTGTCATTGGACTTGTAATTAGTGCAGCATAATTGTAACAGCAGTGTGGCGCAGTGGTTAGGGCTCTGGACTCTTGACCGGAGGGTCGTGGGTTCAATCCCAGGTGGGGGGGACACTGCTGCTGTACCCTTGAGCAAGGTACTTTACCTAGATTGCTCCAGTAAAAACCCAACTGTACCTGGAATTACAGGTCTGCCTGTATTGTATTTTTTTAAAAATATTGTCACTTGACCTTAAATGCAGGTGATTCAATTTTTGGTAACACTTTACATTGTGTCTCTTATTATTATTATTTATTTATTTCTTAGCAGACGCCCTTATCCAGGGCGACTTACAATTGTTACAAGATATCACATTATTTTTACATACAATTACCCATTTATACAGTTGGGTTTTTTACTGGAGCAATCTAGGTAAAGTACCTTGCTCAAGGGTACAGCAGCAGTGTCCCCCACCTGGGATTGAACCCACGACCCTCCTGTCAAGAGTCCAGATCCCTAACAACTACTCCACACTGCTGCCGTACTTAGTGTAGTTGCACAGTTACAATGTCATTCTGCATAGTTACAAAGTCCTTAATCCTTTTCTCATCCACTTGCATATATTATCTGGGCTTCACAATGCTTACCTACATGTTCCCATGCTTTCAATAGGTTTCATTACTAGGGCTGCAATGATATGATATGCTAATGGCACGATGTGATAGCGCGATATGCAGCTTATGTTTCCCTTTGTGAAACATGCTGCAGAACAGTTTGCTTTCTGCTCCTGAGCCGAGGGACCGGCTGTGATCCTCCTAATCTCAATGACTCGTTGAGATTCAGCATACCTCTGGGTCGCCTGTGTTTTCGGCAGGGCAGTAACTGACACCCATCCCAAGAGGCTGGTTGAACTCTCCTAGCCTTTGGTGTTAATCTCCGGAGTTGACCAGCAACTTCCAGAGTAGAGTAGTTCTTGCAGTAACAAAACACTGGCCGCCAATTCCTATTGAATCCTGTCTGAGTCCCACAGGAATAACAGCTGAATATCTTCTTGAGTTCTGAAGTCATGCATTTTGAATTCAGCCCCCCCGTTAATTCACGTGGGTTTAATTGCCTGCATTCATTGCATGTTCCTTTGTAATGAATGATGTTGCTCACATGCATAAGACTTGCATGCCTTATACATGCACACTATGAGCTTATAGCTTATGGTGGTTCCATTTTTTTCAGGTGCCTCATTTTAATCATATTGCTAGATCATCAAACAGCTTGATGGACTACCCCACTGTAAAAGTGATACAGACATCCCGAGATTAAATATGATTTATAATATTTAATTTCTCTCCCGCATTAAATATAGATGAAAAAAGATCCATTTCATTAAACTCTTAAGACACTTGTGTGTATATATATATATATACATATATTAATCACAGGGTTAGTGCAGACAGAAGTGAAATCAATTAGAGCCTTCAACACCTCATTAAAGGCCTTGTCTGTTTTTATAAAACGTCAGGTTTTTTTTTATCATGTTATTAAAGCTAGTAAGAGGTGAGAGAATGGATTTTAGAGATGGTCAGCGCTCCTTTAAAAGGAGGGGCCAGTGATCATGTTAATAAAGTTAATAAGAGGTGAGAGAATGGATTTTAAAGATAGTCAGCGCTCCTTTAAAGAGAGGGGCCAGTGACCCTGTTAATAAAGCTAATAAGAGGTGAGAGAATGGATTTTAAAGACGGTCAGTGCTCATGTTAATAAAGCTAATAAGAGGTGAGAGAATGGATTTTAAAGATGGTCAGCACTCCTTTAAAGGAGGGGCCAGTGATCATGTTAATAAAGTTAATAAGAGGTGAGAGAATGGATTTTAAAGATGGTCAGCGCTCCTTTAAAGGGAGGGGCCAGTGATCATGTTAATAAAGTTAATAAGAGGTGAGAGAATGGATTTTAAAGATGGTCAGCACTCCTTTAAAGGGAGGGGCCGGTGATCATGTTAATAAAGTTAATAAGAGGTGAGAGAATGGATTTTAAAGACGGTCAGTGCTCATGTTAATAAAGCTAATAAGAGGTGAGAGAATGGATTTTAAAGATGGTCAGCGCCCCATTAAAGGGAGGAGCCAGTGATCATATTAATAAAGCTATTAAGAGATAATATTCCTATCTTACAGATCATTGTCTTTTGTTTTGACTTCAGTAATTAATAAAGAGGTTGCTTAATGGATGAATTGCTTTTGATTGTGGGCTGATTCATGCTTTCTCAGGGTAAACTGTGAATAAGGAGTGGGTGAGATTGCTTTGACGCTAGGGAGCAGATAATGACAAAGGTGCCTCTATAAAAATGAATCAAGTCTATACAGTGACAGAACCAAATTAATGCCTGTATAATTTCTAGTACCCCTGTATCCGTGTTGTTCCCAAGATCGACGCAGTGGTTGAATATATCTGTGTCGATCTGCGGTATGGATTTGTACAGATTAGATTCTTTGATAATCAATTGCTACATGTTGCAGGGAAAAAAAAAAAAAGACTAAGGATTTAATCACATTATCGGCAATCAGCAATGATATTTCATGCAATTACATTAATGGAGGGATGTTTGTTTTTACAGACAGCATGAAATTATATTTAATGAATTTGATTAACTGTGCAGGACTGCAAATTTTCCTGATTAATGTTTCTGGGGAAAAAAAGCCCAAGTCACCTTAATAGAATTGTCTTTAGTTCATCAGGTGGATAAGCATGCTCTTCGGATGAGACATTATTCTGTCTTTGGTTCAGTCGTGGGATTGCTCTTGTCAGATTCCACTGTGTTATTGTCAAGACTCGGGTTTAAAACTCCTGTTCAGGGTCATCTGATTTAGTTATAAATAAACCATAAGTATGTGTTTTTATCTTCTTTTAACATATACAATATAATATGAACGAGGATGCATATTATATATAATTTATGTGCGTCTGTACAGTTAATTCTAAATTTCCACCTTAAAGAGTCGGGTGGGATGGTGAACTCCATCAATTCCACCTTAAGAGCTTCCCCAAGCCCCCACGGGGAGCCAGAAAGAGGCTCGCGGCTCGGCAACTGTAACCATGGCGACGTGGCGATGGCTGGAGGGGAAAGGCTAAGCTGCAGGAGAGAGGGAGCTCCATTTGCAAAATATACAGTGGTGGCGATGAATGCCACATACTGTACGGACAACTCCTCTGGGAGATATATAAAAAAAACAGTGCACTGTAGCCTACCCCTGAGGACACCGTTTGCATTGTCATTGTAAAGTGCTTTGTGATGGTGGTCCACTATGAAAGGCGCTATATAAAATAAAGATTGATATTGATTGATCGATTGTCGTTCTGTTACGATACAATCTTCCCAGATAATCTTTTACAAGTGTAAAATGACAGGAGCCTTTACAGCACCTGTTCCCAGTCAAGTTAAACGTGCTTTTTAACAAAGTCTCGATCCTACAATTCTGGATGACGCAAAACCTTTGGCCACAGCTCTGTATGAAATAAAATCAGCCACAATGGTAGCCCTCCTGGCTATGTGATGATGCATACCCTTTGTAGCCAAAAACTTGACCAGACAGCTCAGTTTTAGATAGGTCTGTTTTGTCGCCAGGAACACAGGGCAATGGAGACGTTACTATCAATAACAATAGCCATTTCTGGTAGACTGTTTGCAGTTGTGCTGCGGCCACACCTTTACAGTGTCACATGATCCTAATCAAGTGATGATATTAATAACGCTGGCTCTGGTGGCAGACCTGTGGATTTCTTCTGTCATATCAGACTGGAGCACAGCTTTGACTGGGGGCAATGCAGCCAGAAAAGAGCAGATCTGAGCCGAGAGAGGCTCCTGTCATTTCAAAATCAGCCACTCCTGTTGTGTGGATGCGATGGCCCGAGGCTGTTAACAGGCAGGAGAAATAGAAAATGGATTCCGAGTAATCCACTCGTGCCTGGATAGGCACAGTGACTTGCATCCAATTTCAATTACTGCTTTTGCTAGAGGGGGAAACGTTGTTTTTTTTTCAAGCACTGGTTTAAGCTCTCGAAAAAGCACAGCAAATGCCAGTATTCAAACTGGAGTTTTAAAATACTATTGACAGTCATGGGAGATACTAACAGGTATACGCAGGGGTGAAAATTAGACTCCCATTGCATAGCAGTTTGATCCATTCCTGGTTTTACTATGAGTTTAATAAGACACACTGAGATTTCCAGTATCGCTCAGTCCTGTATCAAGATGTTTTCTATAGACAGCATTGCTAGCTAAGTCACATGACTCCCCTCACCAGCACTCAGTCAGTTTTCTTGATGCAACGAAAAGAGCTTTAGGAATTTCTGTTACAAACTGCTTCTTTAAGAAGCTCAAAATGCCAATGAAGACGACAGCAACAGACAGGGCATCGTCTCTGACTGTGGACAGAAACACAGACGCAGCCGCTGACCCACACGCAGACACGGAAATAAAGTAAAACATTCTGCCAAGAGGGAAAAAGACACTTCGTGGAAATACTTGAAGAAACTAGATAAATGCATTAGCATATTAGTGGTGTTTATTTAGCAGACGCCTTTATCCAAGGTGACTTACAGAGGGTGTGTGAACTATGCATCAGCTGCAGAGTCACTTACAACTACGTCTCACCCGAAAGACGGAGCACAAGGAGGTGAAGTGACTTGCTCAGGGTCACGCAATGAGTCAGTGGCTGAGGTGGGATTTGAACCGGTGACCTCCTGGTTACAAGCCCTTTTCTTTAACCACTGGACCACACAGCCTCCTAAATCTGGTACCTGTTCTGGTACCAGATTTAGGTATCAGGGATGGAAGACTCCTATTGGACACCCTTTCCAGTTTTTACTACCAGCACGTGCAGGTAACAAGCTCAGGTGTGTCTTCTTAAACTTGGAGTAAAACCAGGAATGGATCAAACTGCTATGCAATGGGAGTCGTATTGCCATCACTTTCATTGGGGAGCTGATGAGTGATACAGGGATTCTGCGTTCCAGCTAGCTTTTAGTGGATAGAAACACTGCTTGACTCAGCCCCAGCAAGGCTGAGAGTGAACAGCAAGGATTACAATGAGACAGGGGGCTTCGCTTCCTGCTCAGAAACTATGTGATCCTTCCCTGGTTGAAGCCAGGCAGAATGTGGAAGTGCAATGGCACTGCGGTCTGAAGTGGAGCACACAGAAAGAAGAAAGCTCTGGGCTGCAGCGGGTTTGACTGATTTTTTCTTTTTTTTTAATTGCCTTATGCAATCGAGGGAGTAACTCAGCTGACAGTGTCTGGTTATGGGGGTGGTAGCTAATCTCGAAACCACTTAATTAAAAGCGAGCGATAATTAAGATAATTGTCATTTTGGGCCATTGTCTTTTGCTGAAAGCTAAAACACTACTCTGCAATTTTTCAAAGGGCAATAAAAAAAAAGATTAGTGGACCACGTAGTGATATGCAATTCTATAAAACTCTGATGGGATTAAAAAGAAAATCTGTAGCCAGGTTTTTGAACCCACTGTATATGGCAAACATTTGGACTAGAAGTCTTTCTCAATGTCTTTTATTTTTTTTTACCCTAAAACATGTTTCTGCAATGGTGGCTGCAATATAGTTTTCCAGAAGTTTAATAATATTTTATAAGGTAATAAAAAGTCCACTGTGTATTTTAATTGGGGCATCATAGTCAGTTTAGCGACTATTATTTGGAATTCCATGCAATAGAAGGAAATAAAAACATCAAATGTGTTTTTCAGTCTGGCAAAGCAGGGAGTCTGGGAGAGGTCCAGCCAGCTGGTATAAATCAAAGCCACTTCCGAATGGTATTATGTGTGTAAATCCAACCCAGAACAAGACTATTGCTAATCCATCTTTCATCTCTGCAAAATAAACCTTTAAATACCAAAGCTGAGAGATTTGAATGGTCCTACACCCAGCCCTTTATAATCGGGTTGATGCGAGTCTACTTGGGTCATCTTGTTAAGAAATAATTTGTAATATTTTCCTATTTCCTACCATGTTGCTATGCTTTGTCTGTGTATTGTGGAAGTTGTGTATAAGTTCTCAATGTCCAGGCAAGCTTATGGAAGTTACTGATGTTTGGGTTTGGGAGGATGTCTCTGTGTTGGCATCTTTGTAGTGATATATCTTACTAAGATCATAAGAAAGGCTTGGGAACGAGAAAAGGCCGTTCAGCCCATCAAGGCTCGTCCCTTATCAGCGCACCATTCTCCCCTACTGTGGTGGATTTATCTTAAAAGCACAGAATCTTTATTTAAATGCTCCCAGTGTTTGAGATCCTACAACTTCACCTGGCAGGCTGTTCCATACATTTAGAACTCTCTGTGGAAAAAAGGGCTTCCTGCCTTCTGTTCTAAACTCTACTCAACGTCCATTTCTGCCCTCGTGTGTGTCAAATGCATGAATTGTTATTTGAAGGACTAAAAGGGTACCCAATAATATTGGAAAAGTTACAAAAGAATTGTTAAAGAATGACATCACCACAGGTTGGGTATAAAATGCTTGGATATTTGTTGGACCAGAGGAATAAGAACTGTACGCTCTCCTCTCCAAAATTAGTAATTATGCATAAAGTGTCTTTTTTGTATTGCATGCTGATTTTGATGTTGAATACAGTATTAGTATTAAACTGACTAATTGCTGTATTGAGCGAGTCACTCTGTGAGCCAGTAACATCAAACAGTAAAAAACATAACCTTTCCGAACGACAGTCCATTCAGCCCATCAGAGCTCCTAGCAGCTGAACAACATGACTAGGTAACCCATTCCATCCCCTCACCACTCTCTGTGTGAAGAAGAGTCTCCTTCAACAACATGACTAGGTAACCCATTCCATCCCCTCACCACTCTCTGTGTGAAGAAGAGTCTCCTTCAACAACATGACTAGGTAACCCATTCCATCCCCTCAGCACTCTCTGTGTGAAGAAGAGTCTCCTTCAACAACATGACTAGGTAACCCATTCCATCCCCTCACCACTCTGTGTGAAGAAGAGTCTCCTTCAACAACATGACTAGGTAACCCATTCCATCCCCTCCCCACTCTCTGTGTGAAGAAGAGTCTCCTTCAACAACATGACTAGGTAACCCATTCCATCCCCTCACCACTCTCTGTGTGAAGAAGAGTCTCCTTCAACAACATGACTAGGTAACCCATTCCATCCCCTCACCACTCTCTGTGTGAAGAAGAGTCTCCTTCAACAACATGACTAGGTAACCCACTCCATCCCCTCACCGTTCTCTGTGTGAAGAAGAGTCTCCTTCAACAACATGACTAGGTAACCCATTCCATCCCCTCACCACTCTCTGTGTGAAGAAGAGTCTCCTTCAACAACATGACTAGGTAACCCATTCCATCCCCTCACCACTCTCTGTGTGAAGAAGAGTCTCCTTCAACAACATGACTAGGTAACCCATTCCATCCCCTCACCACTCTCTGTGTGAAGAAGTACAGTACATTATACACCCTCATCATAACCTCCTTAGATTTGAAACTACGGCCCAGTCCAACTGTAGAGATGTAATCTGCATTACTGAAAACACACTATTTAAGAAGAGCTTGGGTCAACTGTAGAGATTAATAATATATTATTTACATTTCCAAAGCGCCAGTCTAAGGATTTAAAGGAATGAGTTATGGGCAATGATGTTACTAAAGGTATCCAGCCTGGATCAAAGAATTGAACTTGATTGAAGTCTTTTTTTAAAATCGTAAATTGACACAGCTGGAAATTAAGAGGAGATAGACTTCAGATGGAGGGAAGGAGACTCTTCTTCACTCAGAGAGTGGTGAGGGGATGGAATGGGTTACCTAGTCATGCTGTTGAAGGAGACTCTTCTTCACACAGAGAGCGGTGAGGGGATGGAATGGGTTACCTAGTCATGTTGTTGAAGGAGACTCTTCTTCACACAGAGAGTGGTGAGGGGATGGAATGGGTTACCTAGTCATGTTGTTGAAGGAGACTCTTCTTCACACAGAGAGTGGTGAGGGGATGGAATGGGTTACCTAGTCATGTTGCTGATGCTGAATCACTGGGATCCTTTAAGACCCGACTTGACAAAGTTCTGAGATCAGTCAGCTGCTCGGAACCGGACGAGCTCTGATGGGCTGAACAGCCTCCTCTCGTTCCAATCGTTTTCTTATGTTCTTATTTTAGTCTGGCTTCAGCAAATGTATTAAATTAGCTTGTGTAGTGCTATGCAATAACGTTTCTGATTTTCAGAGTTGAGTTTTCGATTTACTGTCTACTCCCCTGCCCCTCACCCCTGTTGGTTTTGCCCTTGTGCTGAAGGCAGTTCTGATTGATTACTTGCTGATGGAAGCACTTACTCTGATTTGAAAGTAGGGGGGGGTGGGGGAGAGATTTTTCTCCTATGTAAAGTGCTTGCAGGCTGTGGGGCAAGTGGTCTGAAGAAGCGACTGTCACAATTACTGTAATTAGTATTAATATGGTTCCAGCACAAGTGAAGGGCTCAGTACCAGTGGCGATTGGTGCTTGAATATATTTCATTGTCTCACTTACTGTGAAATATGTAAGTCTGGCATGTGATCATTTTTAGAATACATACACTAGAAATACTCTCATACTATTTCTAGCTGCCTGCTATGTGTAATGCAGGCTAGATCAGCTAAAGGGTCTTTATATGAGTATGCACCAGCGCCACCTAGTGCACAGCGAGTGTATTGCCAGCAAAACTAAAGGAAACATAAGAACATTTTACAAACGAGAGGAGGCCATTCGGCCCATCTTGCTCGTTTGGTTGTTAGTAGCTTATTGATCCCAGAATCTCATCAAGCAGCTTCTTGAAGGATCCCAGGGTGTCAGCTTCAACAACATTACAGGAGAATTGGTTCCAGACCCTCACAATTCTCTGTGTAACGCAGAAACCTGTTTTCAAAGTGTCCGATCACTAGGTGGCTGATCTTGCTTGGGTTTTACCTTGTGTTTGGCCATGTTGGGCAACAGTCTTTGATTTATACCCTTATAAAAATCTCATCATAAAAGCACAGCAAAGTGTAATAAAGCACAGTGACAGCATGGTAAAGCATAGGGAAGCACAGAGAGGTCTGGTAAAGCATAGGAAAGCATTGTAAAGCCCAGAGAGGTGTGGTAAAGCATAGGGGAGCATTGTAAAGCACAGAGAGGTCTGGTAAAGCATAGGGAAGCATTGTAAAGCACAGAGAGGCACGGTAAAGCATTGTAAAGCACAGAGAGGTCTGGTAAAGCATAGGGAAGCATTGTAAAGCACAGAGAGGTCTGGTAAAGCATAGGGGAGCATTGTAAAGCACAGAGAGGTCTGGTAAAGCATAGGGAAGCATTGTAAAGCACAGAGAGGCACGGTAAAGCATTGTAAAGCACAGAGAGGTCTGGTAAAGCATAGGGAAGCATTGTAAAGCACAGAGAGGTCTGGTAAAGCATAGGGAAGCATTGTAAAGCACAGAGAGGTGTGGTATTGAACCCATGACCCTCTGGTCAAGAGTCCAGAGCCCTAACCACTACTCCACACTGCTGCCCTTGCATGTTATACAGTCTTTTATGGTTGTATTTGACAATTCTCTGTGCTGTTTTTCAGCCCTGATTGTCTGCTGCTGTGTCACAATGTGTTGGAGCTGGTTGTAATCAAGCAGGAGGATGAAGGGAGAGAGCAGTGAGAGAGTGGATTGGTTACGGTCTTTACCAGCATTGCCTGACTCACTGATTCAGAGCTGCAACGCTGTAGTCAAAGCAACACTTAGCATTTTTATTTCACATGGCTTCCGATCACTTGGGAAATGACACTGCAAAAGGGTCTGTAATCAATCTTAAACTGACTGTCCAATGGCTTTTGAGAGTTTTTATGGTGAAGCATTCTGGGATGCTATGTAAGTACAGCGTGATATAAAATTGCATTGTGTTTGTGTTGTATAATGCATCAAGAGACTTTTCCTGGAAAACACATTTCTCCATAGATCTAGGGAACCGCTTGTACAACTGTCATGAAACTTGGTGTGAACATAGTTTTTGAGATTATCAGATCGAAGGGATGTAGGGGGTGTCTGTCTGTCTGTCCATACATCCACCCATCTGTATGTCAAACACTTTCGCAAATACAGTATCTGGATAATCACTTTTAAAATTCAAATCAAATAGTGCAAACACAGAAAAATCTAGACATGATTCCATTAATCCTGGACTAAAATCTAAGATTTTCTCTCCCATGCTACGGCGTGTAAACTGTCTGAATTGACCTGCTTTAAAAAAACAGTCAAATCAATATGCAGCTTGATATATATATGGGATTTTTAGCGGGACTCCGAGCACACTACATTTATTCAGTGACATTATCAACAGCGATGCCAGTGGCAGGGGCTGTGATACAGTGTCTGCCCCATATTGTACTCATCCTTGACATAATAATTATACAGACTAGAGGGAGCCCCCTTTCTCTTAGGGGGGTGAGGGAGGGAGGGAGGGAGCAGTTCAGTCTCCGTGTCTCAATCCTGCCCTGGACTGGAAGGAGCCCCCTTTCTCTTAGGGGGGTGAGGGAGGGAGGAAGGGAGCAGTTCAGTCTCCGTGCCTCAAGCCTGCCCTGGACTGGAGGGAGCCCCCTTTCTCTTAGGGGGAGGGAGGGAGGGAGCAGTTCAGTCTCCGTGCCTCAAGGCTGCCCTGGACTGGAGGGAGCCCCCTTTCAGCTTCATCTCCTAATATACAGTGGCATATTTTTTATTCTGTGCTTGCAACGTTTGATTTAGTGTTTATAATTAAAAAAATTAATGATTTTCATCTTCATATCACACTGCAAGCAGTTTTCATGTTCAGTGTGTTATTAAAGCATGTGATTTATGTCCACTCTGATTCAGGGAGTCGTGACTGAATAAAAACAAGTGACCTTCAAATGATTTTACTGGGATTTGACACATTTTCTTCATAGTTAGTCCCTTCTAAAAGAAAGTGTTGAGTTTACTACTAGTAACCCCAGCCATATCCTTTAGTTTCCCTCTATGAGCCGAGGTCTGCAGTCCAGTTTTCTTTCATGAATTAGTCAAGAAATTAAGTCGGGCAAGTTTGCGTACTAAATATGACTTTGATACATTGTGCCTGGGGTGGAGTCCGTTGAGTTTGTGAACGTCGTGTTTATTAACATCGTCAAATCGGATTTGTTTGAATTTGAAGACGTTAGAAAACACCGCGAAGGAAGTTTTTTTTTTTTTTTTAAATGACGATTTTAGCGTTTGCCTGCGCCTTTGTTTTGTGGTATATGTAGTAATTCGTTTTCTATAACCCCCCAAAAAATCACTGTCCAGCGAGATGCGACGTTGTCCGTCAGTTTGCTTTGTTGAGGAGGGACGCTCAGCGTGACGACGTAAAAAAACAGACCAAAAACAGCATCACGGGGGCAAAAGCTGGATCTATTTTTGGTCATTTTTCTAAGGACTGCTTAATAAGTATCTATATTGATAGGATTCGCCATTCGCTGAAACACCAACGCACCATCTCCATGTTACAGTATCCACTATATAAAAACCACGGGTGTCCAACGCTGGTGGATCCACTCCTGGTCTTTGTTCCAACCGGGTTCACCAACGAAACCTCCATCCAGACCCTGAAGTAGTTCATTATCTCATTGTACATGTTAAACCCGGAATGGAATCACCCCTCCAGGAGCGGGATTGATTAGACACCCCTGAACTAAACCTTATATAATAATAATAATAATAATAATAATAATAATAATAATAATAATAATAATACATATAACTGTGTCCCGCAGTTATGCTTGATATTATTATTATATAAGTCTTCTGTAAATTCTTACACACTTTATCAGAAAGACCTCTGTTGACGGTCCAGTTTGTTTGGGCTCTCCCACAGTATTTTTTCGGGGGGGGGGGGGGGGGTACAGAGACCTGTGGAAGCCTTCAAACTTATTTGTTAAAACTGGCTTTTTTTTAAGATTACTGTTTTGCAATATCTTAATCTTATTGTTTATTTTCTGTTCAGATATATACAGTGATGGCGCTTTATAAAATTATTATTATTATTATTATTATTATTATTATTATTATTATTATTATTTTGTAATAGCAGTACAAAAAACGCGCATAAAGCGTTTCAAGGTTGTAACGTTAGTTTAATTTCGTTTTTTTATTATTATTATTATTTTTAAGTATGTAAAATAAGGGCTTACCAGTCGGTTTGTTGGTCATCGATGGCTAGCAGTATCTTGCTGCGGGCTGGACCGGTGCCACCGATAGTGGCTTCGCTCAGCGTCGCCGCTGCCGCCGCGGTTGTCTGCTTGACCGCGTTGGAAATGGAAGAGAAAAAACCGGCACCGGCGGACGGAGTTACCGACTGGCGGCGCTCCGGGGGTCCGGGCGACACTGCCGGGCTGGGCTGCGGAGGGTCCGGCCGCTGCAAGTCACTCATATAACCGTTGGGCAGGTTGGACATGAAGCTGCTGTCCGAGAGCCGTCGACGGAGGTAATTCATTTTTGAGCTCTGGATAGAGGGAGTTATAGCAAAGAACAACAAAAAAAAAAACAACGAGCAGGAGCCAGGTAAAAAAAAAAAAAAAAAAAAACCAACCAGCAAAAATCTTTATGTATAATTCTAAATCTGTCACCGTGTCTAGGTGTTTGCGTTTGCAAGCAAATGCTCTATAAATGACGTTTTTTTCCCCCCCCTCTCTCTAATATAACAGGTTGAAAAGGGAGAATGCAAGATGCAATATTATTTTATTAGTTTAAAAAAAATAAACCTTCCAATTTATTTTAAATATTTCTAATATCTCCTTGTTTTTTTTTTTAAATCTGCAAGCCAAGTGCACGCGTGTATTTCTTCCTTAGCTAAACTATTTAGGTGGAAATATTTTTAGGCAGAAATAATAATTTTTAAAAAAAGGGCAAAGGAGCGTATATTTTAATATAGACTAGTCGGTTCAGCCTCGCTACCTGCCTTCTACCTCGCTGTCTAAAGCGTCGTGGTACTGCGGAAGAGGCTGACAGAGAGATAGGGAGGAGGGTTTTTTTCCCTTCAGCATCCCTCGGTAAAATTCAACCCCCCACCCCCCTGCCCATCAATTTTCTCCCAGGAACCGCCTCCCCCCCTCCCCCCCCATTTTCTCCACTATCACTATAATGGAACAACCCATAGCGCTGGGCAAGACGGTACGGGAGGGTCCAATTAAAGCAGTCCAAGGGGGTTCGGGAGGAGTTTCCCTGTCTGTATATATATACATAAATAAACAAAAGCTTTGCAGAGGCTGTAACCCTGACGTATTGATTTTTTTCCCTCTCTATTCTTTCCCTGTCTCCTTTTTGTCCTGCAGAGACTGATACGGAGACTTATGGAGGTTAGGCACGTGAAAGATGTTGTTGTTGTTGTTAATAACAACACATTAACGCTTTCATGGACACGTAATAGATTTATTTTGCATTATTATTATTATTATTATTATTTTACCATTGCTTTATCATCACGAGGGGCGTGGCATCCTTATTTGAGGCTAGCATGCATCTGCAGCTTTAATTCCTCATGGAGTAGCAGTGTGGAGTAGTGGTTAGGGCTCTGGACTCTTGACCAGAGGGTCGTGGGTTCAATCCCAGGTGGGGGACACTGCTGCTGTACCCTTGAGCAAGGTACTTTACCTAGATTGCTCCAGTAAAAACCCAGCTGTACAAATGGGTAATTGTATGTAAAATAATGTGATATCTTGTAACAATTGTAAGTTGCCCTGGATAAGGGCGTCTGCTAAGAAATAAATAATAATGATAATAATAATAATAATCCTTATTTGAGGCTAGCATGATCTACAGCTTTAAATCCTCATACCCCCCCTGTTACATTTTATCAGGTCACCATGCAGGGATAATATAAGTACTACTAGGAATATACTTTTAGAAATTTCTAATTAGCTGTTCAACAAAAATACAATTCATACCATACTACCGTATGTATATATATATACATTGAAAGTCGGCCTTGGTGGCTAATGTGCTATTATTTTTTTAGACCCAGACGGCAGTCTCTTAAAATAGCGCTTAAAACGTAAAATGAACTTACTTTGTGTTTTATAATATAATATAATATAATATAATATAATATAATATAATCTATGCTTCACAATATTTTAAAAAAACAACATTGTGTTTGGACAAATACTCAAAAAATATTACCGATGCTTGAAATGTATACAGTGGCAAAAACGCGTTTGTCGTCTG